>NC_135376.1:64030000-64285000 GCF_049243985.1 Paroedura picta | reverse complement strand
AGGACAAGTCAAAAAGAAGTCTGTGACCCCTTAGTTTAGTAGTGTGCTCATAAATAATGTAGAGTGAAATCTCCATTTGTATTCAAATAACCTCCTATGTGGAATATTTAATTTCACCAAATATCCCTAAAACAGTACACCATCCACTGTCTCTTTTTGGGACACTTGCCTTCTCAGATGTAGGGAAAATCAAGGAATTTGCTCAGTTTACACATCCAGCAATGGAAGAGACGACCTGTGTAAAGAATGTGCAAAAGGTTGGCAAGCAAAATGAGCAGGGGGAAAAAGAAGCACTGCTTGCTGGGGAGTAAAATAGTAATGACTGGGGAAGGCACTGGCAAACCACCCCGTATTGAGTCTGCCATTAAAACGCTGGAGGGCGTCACCCCAAGGGTCGGACATGACTCGGTGCTTGCACAGGGGATACCTTTACCTTTTACTATCTCAAGAGAAGACCATGATCAGAAACTTTTACACAACATGTGCATACAGAAAAAAATCTTAAATTTAATGGAAACCTGGTCAAAATATGTATGATGTAGCTGAAGACCTTGAAAACAATTAATTTTATATTTAAAGTTTATTTTCCCAAATACAAATTAGAAATAAGTTAGGGCATTTAACAACTAATTGAGTTACTGCATGGTTCTGAAAAGTGAATCAAAACGGAAATTTCTTAGACCTAAGATTCAGATAATTCGATGGCATAATTACAAAATAATCCAACCTCCTCTTGCTCATAGAGAGTGTTAATCAGTTCTATATTCAAAAAAGCTAATCTGGACAGCATCTGACATTGGAACCTGTTTGTAAGAAGGTGCTAGATAAGGGTGAGTAGGACAAGAAAAAGGCTGATGCACCCTGGGGTCCAATAACATTGTGGGCCAGTCAACCGAGGGGGGGGGCAAGCTGAAACTAATCTGAAGCACAGAGTCTTCCTTCTCCATTCTCCCTCACCTTTCCACCTGCTAATCTAAGGAGAATAGAATTTAGAGATTTAGCACACCACATTCATAGTGACTGCTGCAGAGAGATGGAGACACTTAATCTTATTTTGTGGATGCACATAAATATTTCAGCCATTAACCAGCATTCAGTATAATACAGCAAGATTCAATATGCTATTTTTAAAGCATTTGGATTTAACAAAGAACACCACTGAAAAAAAAAACAAGACACAAAATGTTGCCATAAGTTACCAGATGTCTCTGACATTGGTTCTTCTAGTCATATTCCTAACTGCTGCCGGAGTGGCACAAAAAAAAAATATTTAAAAACACATGAAAGAAACGTATTCAGTCACTCATTTTGGCAGAATTGCAACTATGTGTTTATGGGCATTAAGGGCTATTGTCATCGCAAGAAGTAATAATTTGTTATTTGTTTATATCTCATGAAAGACAGGGGAAAGACTCAAATGGGCATGCAGAAGTTCCCAGGTTCAGTCCTTGGCATCACTAGTTAAAATGGGCCAAGTAACTTTTCCATATCTGAAACTCTGGAGAAGTGTGGCCAGTCAAAGTAGACAATACTGACCTTGAAAGACCAGTGGTATGATTCCATTTAAGGTAGCTTCACCTATTTATTCTTTCATTCTAGGCCACCCCGAGACCATTTTGGACAGGGGCAGCCTAGAAACCCCTAAATAAATAAAATTAATGAAATTGTTTTCCAGTAGGTACGTGATAATCACAATGGAAAAATACTTATTAAAAATAAAGTTTCTTAGAATTCTAAGACTGTATTGTTAGTTATGTGCCAAAGGTCACTGTTATGTATGTTGTTCTACTCCTCATCTATATTAACTAGCAGTATTTGGCCTTGTATTTGTGACATTACCATGTACTATTGCCAACCAAGTGGCATTATGGTAATATAACACACAGTGTAATTACTTCAGTAAGAACTAAATACTTGGGAGAGCGAGGCACACTGAGGACAAGGCTGCTTTTCTACATCCACTACCACCATATTTAAGTCTATCATTTGTCCCCAATCTTTAAGTATATTAATAATTAGAAGTTATAATTATTTTTCCTGAGAGGAAAACAACATGATTTGATATATCTCTACCAGTACTACCCCCTAGTATTTCTATAAAAATTAGGGTAAAAGTTTGCAGTATTTCATTGCACAATGACAATGAAAATGATAATTCTCATGTATGTCATGCCTGAAAAGCAAGAGGCAACTTTCTTTTATCCAAGCTGAAATAAGAAGGTTGCTTCACTGGGTTCTTCTTTGCCCCAGTAGACTGAATACCAGACATAGGTTTATGACTCAGATAAGATAAGCTATCACTGGGTATAGCATTTGTGCCAACATGGATCTCAAAAGGCATTGCTAAGAACTATGAACATTGAGAAATTTCAAGACGACATATTCCATTAGAGAATAACATTATGACACCTACTATATTATTAATAGAGCAAAATAAAATTTTAAAGCAGTTCTGCAGACACGTTTAACAAGAGGAGGCTGCTATATGCAAGAATGTATGCAGGTTTAAGCAAACCAGGTACAGATCTCGAAGCCCACTCCAAAATTTCTAAAGGCAGGGAAGGGGAGCAGATATAAGTGCAGCTACATTGTTAGGCATCATTTATGTTAAACAAATTAGATTGAATTGGGGAAATTTAGCTACAAGAGGGGTAACAGTGAGATTTCCACCAGTGCATACCATGGTTATTCCCTTAGAAATGCTCATTGAACAAGACCAAAATAACAAAAGTGAGTTTTATTAAAAGAAATTTAAAGCAACTAACAAACTTGCACACAGAAATAAAACATCAATTGGAGCCAGCTTTGTGTAGTGGTTAAGAGTGTCAGCCTCGAACTGGGAGAACGGTTTGATTCCTCACTCCTCCACAAGCAGTCAGCTGAGTGACCTTGGGCAAGTCCCAGTTCTCTGAGCTCTCTCAGCCTACAACTGGGCATTGTAGCCCCTAAAATAATATACTTGAAGGGATTATGTGTGTATGATAAAGAAAACAAAAGGCATGTGATGGTCTTGTCCAGGTTCCCAAAGTGGGGACAATATTTGTGGTTACCCTGAGTGGGTTTTTAATGAATATGCCAGAAAAGAAGACAACGTGATTATTGCATCCAGAAATGATTCCAGAATCAAGACTTGGGGATTGACATGCCATGAGAGCCAGCATGGTGTAGTGGTTAAAAGCAGCAGATTTTGGCTGCCTCAACTTTGAATTGCATTCTCAAGGGGGTGGCAGGTTAAAGTAGATGAGCGACAGGGATATGAGTGCCCTGCATAGTGCAGGAGGTTGACTAGATCAGTGGTCCACAACCTGCGGGCCGTGGCCTGGCAGTGCCGGGCCGCGAAGGCCTTGGCGCCGGGCCGCGGCTCCTTCTTCCCTCCCCGCCCCGAAGCGAGAAACTCGCCAGGCCGCAAGCAAATCGGCCGCCAAAGCGGCCCGGCAAGCTCGCAGCCCGACAAGCTTTGGCGGCCAATTTGCTGGCGGCCCGGATGGGCCGGGAGGGGGAACCGCGGCCACCAGCATGGCGGCAGCGCAAACGCGCATGCGCGGACTGCCGTGCACGCGCGTTTGGGCCCCTGCCGGGTGCAAACGCGCGTGCATGGCAGTCCGCATGTGCGCGTTTGCACTGGGGCTGCCACGCGTGCCCGGGCCCCCGGGCCGCCCTCTCGCCCCACTCTGGAGCAGCGGTTCTCGGCAGCCGAAAGGTTGCGGACTGCTCGACTAGATGACCCATGAGGTCCCTTCCAACTCTATTATTCTACTAGAGGCAAAGCCCATTGTATGAGGAAATACAATGGGCGCTAGCCTTTCCCCACAGGGAGCCCTGCCGGAAATGGCTGGCAACAAATGGAGGATGCTGACTTCTCTGACTTCCATCTGGGTGGTCAGCTCAGCCCCCAAAACAGATTTTGGCAAAACAGCTTTTTCACATACTTGCCCAGGTCTTATGAATGTCAGCAGTAAAGTATTCTAGCTCTCTTGTGTCTCCAAGCTTTGCTTTGTGAGTAGCTATGAGAGATGAGGCTGCTGATGGAGTGGATAGGACGGGAGATTTAAACTGTTCATCATGAAGGTGGGAGCTATTCTCGTCGAGTAAATCTGCACTCGCGGCGCGCCGCTTGCTGCCCTGGGTGCTGTTGCACCGCCGCTTGCGCCGGCCGAGGGTCTCTTTGTGCCGGCCGGGCCGGTCCTCGCTGCGGCCCGACAGCTCCTCGGCGACGGCGTCGAAGTGGGCCAGCGCCTCGGCCTGCTCGGCCAGGGGCTTAGCAAGCTTGGCTCCCGGAGGGGGGGGCAGGGCAGGGCGAGCGGTCCTTGGCAGCTGGCATCGAAGAGCAGAGTAGTTAAAATGGCGGCGGAGACGGAAGGGAGAGTCCCCTCTCGGCGGCGGAGATGGTGGAGATGGCGGCGGAGATGGAAGGGAGAGTCCCCTCTCGCTCTCAAGCAGCCTTCCATTTGCCTCGGCGAGCCTTCCCAGGGCTCCGCGCGACTGCTTCGCGCCTCTCGCGGCGTCGGGCCACCGCCCGAGGGAGCCGCCGGCAGTCGCGCAGAGCCCTGGGAGGGCTCGCCGAGGCAAATGGAAGGCCGCTTGAGAGCGAGAGGAGACTCTCCCTTCTGTCTCCGCCGCCATCTCCACCGTCTCTGCCGCCGAGAGGGGACTCTCCCTTCCATCTCCCCCGCCGTCTCTGCCGTCTCCGCCACCGAGAGGGGACTCTCCCTTCCGTCTCCGCCGCTGTCTTTGCCGCCGAGAGGGGACTCTCCCTTCCTTCTCCCCTCCGTGCGGCTGCCGGGGGCTCCCTTGCGGGCGGCCTGATGCGTCGGAGGTGCTTCACGCCTCCGATGCGTCAGGCTGCTGGCAAAGGAGCAACTGCGAGCCACGCTGTGCGCGGCTCACAGTTACTCGGGGCTGGGAATCGGAGGGACCAATTGGAAGGCGCTTTGCGCCTGCCTATTGGTCCCTCCGATTGTCTGTCCGGAGGAAGGGTCCAATCCGGACCCTTCCTCATCCCGGACGCATCCTGCCCCAGAACCCCTTACCGCTTTATTTTGTCCGCAGCGCCCGGAGGGAGGGGAAGTTTTACATCTCAAATAGGTTTTCATGGTTATCTTCATCAGGGAAAGAAAGATCCGCACTTTAACATATTCAAGTGACTGACATTACATACATGTTGACAGTCTAGCTTAATGAAGTGACACACAGTCTGAGCATGCTGTTGACAGTGCAGCTAAGGGAACCATGCACATAATATGGATATATAGATCCAGCGACATAAATGTTTTCAGGAGTATGGGATCATATGCTCTTAATAGATCAAAAATAGTCCGTTGTATGGAAGTACAAAAGATTCATTCTAGACACATTTTACCATCTCCAAACTTGTAGTAAAAACTTATTGTTATCTGAACCATTGCAAGCCAGGGTGACAGTCACACTTGACCGACAAGAGCAAAACTAATAGGCAACTTTTCCTATTAGATGTCCTTTGTTAATTCCACATGTCTGCATTTGGCATTGTGAAGAAAAGCCACTGACTTCGATTTATTACAAGTTTTCAAAGTGTCTTTACAGTAATTTTTCCTGTGAATAATAGCACTGGTGTTTGGAACACTCTGTGAAACAGAAGCAAGGGGTCTTTGGCCTCTCTTTCTTTACAGTTACACTGCCACTTCTCATGCTGAGGGAGAGTGACAAAACTGTTTAATGCATACTGGTTTGTGGTTTAGCCTCTTTGGAGCATTATTATTTATGCAATGGTGTGCACTATAGTTTTGCAGTATAATAAACTCTACTGTGCAAAAGTGGTGGTGGGGCGGGAAAGTATCCTGAACATCAGCCAGACTGGAGAATTCATTCCTCCTCAGTTAAACAGAAATAGAACATCTATTTTTAAAGTGTACCTACCTTCCCTGCATAATTCTATTTAGCAGCTATGCACAACACAGAGATTACCAGTTTCACAAATGCAGACTGACTGCCATCACAAAACAAAACGTAATATGTCCCATGCTGTGAGCATCATCTTATGAAATCATCCCTCGAGTACATTGCCAACGGCCTTGTTGAAATGATGGGGAAAAATGGGTTTTAAAGTAGTACCAGCACATATCCCACATTAGTAGCGCAGTATGTTCTCTTCTTCAAGTGGATTATAGGGTGGGCCTTGCTGTAAGGGAGTTAACCACTTTCTCCTCTTTTTAAGCAAGATGCATATGTTCTTTAACTGGGGAGGAAAAGCACACACTTAGGGATGGGGAACCCCTACAGGGAATAGGTTGATTCTGCCAAGTTGTTGTTGTTGTTTTTTACTGTATTAATGTTTCTACTTTAATGGTATGGCAGACATCACTACCAGTATTTTTTTTTAAGATTGCAAATTGATATGGACATTGGGACACATAGCCCAGTTCACCACAGACAGTGGCCAACACACAACATTTTCCAAGGCACAAAGTACCAGTTTCATTGGCAGGAAAAACCAGTTTCTCCTGGCAGAGAAGGAAAGCAGTCTGCAAACCACTCTTTCCACAGGTAAAGAGTGATGCTGAATGACCCTCTACTCCAGCCTTTTTCAACCTTTTGACCATGCAGGAGCCCCTGAAATAATGGAAATAAAATAATGGAGGAGCCCCAGAAGTGATGATAGCTCCTTGCCACACCTCCTGAAGTGGCATGTCATCAGAAGTGACATCACGATCTACCTTAACAGGAAGGCTTGAGAAGACTGGGGGGTGGAGGGGAGGAGGTAGTTTAACGTGGGGATAGGTGTGCAGGCTCTTCCTTCTCTCAGGAATGAGATAACTCATTCATGCTCAGGAAGGGAGATAGGGAAATGGCCAGCTCCTTAGCTTGTAAATGAGTCCATGAAAGGCCATGGACCTCCTCTGGAGCTCCTATGGACCCCCGGGGGTTTGTGGAATCCCTGCTCTACTCCCTAGAACAGGGGGAGGGTTAAAAAAAGAGATCAGGAATTAGATCCACTTATTTGTCCATCAGACAAATATGGTATACATACTTCCTGCTTTTCACTCTTCAGTTGGTAGCTAGAAAGGAGGAGAGTTAATCAGTGAAACACTATTGTTACAAATGAAAGTCTGAAACACAGTGCTCTCTTTGGGAAGCAGCATTTGGAAGTATGCTTTCCTTTTCCCTTCTTAGTGCCTCAGAAAAGGACAAACCCAAGATTGAAGTTGCAACTATAATTTGGGAGATCCAAAGATTTCATTGGGAAGAAAGGTGGGGTAAAGTAACTAAATAAAGTATAACTAAATATGATCACCCCTAGGAGATCTTTATGCTTTACTCTTCCTAATTAAATGTAGTGTGAGAGAATACAGTGCCTCTTCAATAAAGATGTATTTCTATTGATTGAAGGGGGATTTTGAGCATTCCAATTTATTATTTCTATAATCATGATTCCTGAGTATAATGCTCCCACTATCCATAGGCTTGTAGCCTGTTGTTACCAGAAGTTGAAACTCCTTCCTAACTCCATTTCCAAGAAAAGATTACACACATTTTGTATGAGAAATTGTGAACTTTCCCAATGCTATCAACTCTGCAGTGTTTTATTTCATGTGAGAAAACAATGCCCCCATTCCAATTTGTTTGGACAGATTTATTGTAGTGTTGCTTAGGATATTCTCCCTTGCCAAATTTTCTTCCAGATTATGGGCTTCCACCTACTAGAATTTTCCACCTGTTTTTTAGACCTGTTTCCAAAATGTGAATACCAATGCATAGGAGTTTATTATGGAATTTGAAAGGAGAAAATGTTCAAATAATAACCAAGTTGCCTAAACCGATTAAAAAGAAAAAAAAACTTTGTGCTGTTATCTGCTTCAGACAAGCTTTTTTAAAAAATCCCCAAAAGCCATTTTTTTCTAAGAAAGTTGATGTTTTCTTTTAATTGTAATATTTTTCACTTTACACTGGAACACAGGTACAAAAGGCAGATTTTTTTTAAAGTGTTTCTTCTGAGAAGGGCTGGGGACTACTGAGAAACAATATTCTCAGAAACAATAACATAGATTGTTATATGGCCACGGTCACAATTCTTGCGACTTGTCCCTCAAGTCTTTTCTCCTTTTTGCATTGATGTAACATCTTTATGCAACATGTTCTGTCTGAGCCTGAGTATGGTCTTTGTATGGACTTTGTATGACATTATTTAGTCTGGAAGAGTTAAAAAAAATACTGCTCAGTCAATACAGTTATATAGATATCTGTTATACCCAAACACTTCCCAAACTATTGTTAGATTGCCACACAACTTCAAAAGTATAAAAACAAAAATTTCAAGCAAAAATAGGATTCAATGATTACGAACTGAGATTAAACTAATTACAAATTTCAAAACTGAACTACAAAAACACTAACAACAAATCTTACCAATGGGAGAAGGCTTGACAGAGGAATTGGGATGTCTCCTGCACACCTAAAGGGTTGCTGTTGGATTTGGGCCTTTAGCTGGATCAGCAGTGGCCAGGGGTGCCCTTTTGCATCTTTGGTGGGTGCCTGAGCAGGAAAGATCCTGCCACTGTAGTGCATGTCCTGGTAACAACTAGGTTAGATTACTGCATTATGTTCTATCACAAGCTGCACTTGAAATCTGCTCTAGAAATGACAGTTGGTCCAGAATGCTGTGATGAAAGCACTGAGTGGGCCATAAGGACTTTAGCACTTCTTTCTTGTTCCATCTACACTGGCTCCTGATTTTTTGGGGGGCACAAACCAAGGTGCTAGTATTGATCAGTCTAGTTACCTTCTCTGTTTTGATGTTCACAATATTTTAGGGATTTATTTGTCAGTGAATCAAAACTTTGGAACTCATTCCACAGGGAGACTAGCCAGACTACATCTATATCTTGTCTTCTAACAGCAGCTAAAGACTTTGGTTTTAATTTGTTTCCCTCCTATTAGCGCTTCTCTCTGTTTGTGTATTGTTACATGTATGTGTTACACACACAGAGACATACACATACATTAAGGTGACCAGATTTTAACACTGGTAAAGCGGGACACCATTGACTCGGGGGGGGGGGGTTCTTGATTAAAAATTTGGTCTATATGGAGCAACAAAACTTTTCATAGAACACATAGAATGCAAAAATAGTATTGTAATATATATATATTTACTTGCAACATAAGTACAATTTTCCAGGTGCCCCCAGATGTCCCTCCAAAAGTGGGACAATCTGGTCACCTTAACATACATACACACACATTATTTTCATGTTTGCTGTCTTGGGGACCCTAAGGTAGGTGAAATAGTACCACATAAATGTTTTAAATAAATAGAAATAAAAATAATGCTGCTAAACATGAGTTACCAGTCTAGATTGGCTGTTCTCAGTGATTCTGCTAAGTGGTGGTGGTGTGGTGGTGGTGGTGGTGGTAGTCGTGGTGGTAGTAGCAGCAGTAGTAGTAGCAGTAGAGGAAGAAGAGGAAGAAAAAGAGATGTTTTTTGCAGTTTTTATGCCTGAAGGAGTCTCAAGGCAGTTTACAATCACCTATCTTTTCTCTCCCCACAAAAAGTTTCACTTAATGAGATCTGCGGAGAAACCAGAGTTTCACTTAATGAATTTCTCCCTCTCATGCTTTACTTTATCAACACCTACAACAAAATTACCTTTCATTTGCAGGTCATACAAGTACTATGAAAAAAAATTATGAGACTAATTTAGGTGGCAAAAATATCTGAATGTATAGAGGAATAATTTGCAATGATCTTGCAATGGAAAGCCTTATGTAGTACCTTCAATATTAAGAGGAAAATTACACAGTTTGTGTGCAGGCCCTTTATTAGCTTTAGATTAGAAACACTGTAATCAGAAAAAAAATGAAAACACTCAGATAGCTGATCAATTCAATGATGTAATTCAGAAGACCAGAAAAACCTACCTAGCAACACATGCCAATGTCTGTAACTCTTGTAAATTCTTGTATGAGTAAAGTGACCTTTGAGTCTGCTGCTCCAGTCTCTGCAGGCTACATGGCCTTACATGACTGCTCCTGCATTCTGCAAATCTCAGACTCAACCTCAGACATGCAGTCAATGAAAGGAAAACATCTACCCATAGTCAATTTGAGCAAAAGAAATGTGACTGGGTTAAGCGATACTGTTCTTCTGTTTTCTTCAAAGCTGGCAGAGAGAAAATGGTACATGTATTTAATCAAATGAAATGGAAAAAGCCCGTACACTTTAATAAGTATATATATAAGCATTATACACAAACATGTATCTATTTAAATATTATGCACAAACACATATTTCAGCCTGGGAATTTTATTCTTAAATTATATGTTTTATATAATGTAAGGAAAGGTGACTAGAACCCAATACTTACTCTTGCAGAAAACATAATGAGAATTAATTTTTGTTGTCCTGTTACTCATCATAATTTCAAATGTACAAATCCTATGCTTTAAAAATAGGAGGGGGGGAAGCATTCCAAGCACACAAAGAATTGAGTAAGCTTTTCTTCCTCAACTAAAACTTCCTGTCCACACAAACCTCTAGAGAAGCATTTGGAGAGCACAGCTGAAGCCAGATTTCAACCTGTTGAGGTGCAACTTCTGGTCTAATGAACAGTCTTTGAACAGGTAGCTTGTGAACATCAGTAGCTCTCCAGATGCTGTAATATAGGTCATTTAGCCACTAGAAAACCCATGAAAAGAATATTAAAAGATATGTTCTGGGCTTTGAAAATAACAACAAACTATTTCATTGGATTTTTTCCTCTATGCTGGCTGGCCAATAGCTTCATTGACAGTGCACTGTCTAGCCACTGTTCGGTTTCTAGGAGAGAACAAAACTGGATAACATGCTGAAGGGAGAGGGGAGAAGCAACTAAAGGTGTTTTTCATTTGACAAATAGCTCTCACTACATGGGGTCACGATGGGTCAGACATGACTTTGCAACTAACAACAACAACAGAAAAGGGTGGCAACTCTTGGGCTGAATCCCCAAACAGCTGGGGGGGGGGGTTTAGAACAGCTCATTTTCCCAAACTGTTTTAAACAGGTTGGAAATGTATAATAAACAGTTATTCAAAGAGTAGAAAATTCAAACAACCAAGTAGCTCAACTGTCTCATTGGGAATATGCTACAGAAATGGCGGACACAATATAGTTTCCAATTAAAAGTCTCCATATGAATTGAAGTTTACATCAAAATCCATGGCTCAATATCTGAGATAAATTTATCATGAGGCAGGCGGGATGATATATATAGTTCCTAATATTACTCTGTGGCAAAATACTATTATACCAAAATACAATGCTGTTGTTGTTGTTATGTGCGAAGTCGTGTCCGACCCATCGCGACCCCATGGACAATGATCCTCCAGGCCTTCCTGTCCTCTACTATTCCCCGGAGTCCATTTAAGTTTGCACCTACTGCTTCAGTGACTCCATCCAGCCACCTCATTCTCTGGCGTCCCCTTCTTCTTTTGCCCTCGATCGCTCTCAGCATTAGGCTCTTCTCCAGGGAGTCCTTCCTTCTCATGAGGTGGCCAAAGTATTTGAGTTTCATCTTCAATTTGAGTTTCATCAAATGCTGTTGTAGAGTCATGAATTACTTACAGTTAGGATTGGCTATATGTTGAGGTCTTACAGAAGAATGCAATGAAGGGTGGATAATAACAAATCACATCCTTAAAATTTATCCTTCAACATGAAATCTGAAGAGCAATATTCAAAACATTGCTACACAAAATATGAGAAAGCCTGCCACTGAAGAGATTCTTCAGACCAAAATTTTTCTGGGGCCACTATATGCTAAATCCAGAAACTTGTTCCTGCCAAGAGACCATGCAGTGTCATGCAGCAGTGCTGCATGCATCTAGCACCACTGTAGCCAAAATATGAAGCAGGGCAGGAAAGAGGGTATACAGAATTGTGTTTTTATTTGTCCTTAGTCTTTCCCTTCATAATTAGTGGTTTCAAAGAGATGCAATGAGCCAGGGAGGACCAGAACCTTGATTGGACCTGTTGCAATGTGGATCCTGGAGACAGAGCCAATCTGGTCAATTCCAAGGATATAGCAATGGAGAATTTTTCTAGGGCTGGTTTGGACAATGGCTCTGAAGCTTTGAGATTTCTCCCACAATGTTGCTCTGTGTCTTGATGCCCTATCCCCTTAAGCTTTGAAGTGTTGGCAGGCTTTACAGTGTGCCCTTCACCCAAATAAAACAGATGTACATCATGTTCAGGTGCATTTCTTGAAATGAGCTTTCTGAGCCACTATAACTCAGAAGCCCCAACCACCCCATACATGGGGTGGACAGAACAGGATAATACATTAGTAGAGTCCTTTACATCTGGTGGGGCTAAACATTCCAGAACAGAAAGTACAAGCTTATAGATAGGAATTTTCATGTGATGCATTAAGCAAAAGAAATAAAAGGAGGGAACTAACAGAACACCATCTATGTGTCAATAAAGAAGGTACCTCAGCATTAGTTTATGAATTTCAAGGAGAATCAGGAAATTATTTAAAAAATTAACTACTCTTTAAGTAATAATGACAATTTCAGTGACATGTGTATGCATGTTCTAATCCTCTCTTCATATGAAGAAAGGAAGATTTACCATGTCATCTTTCAGACCTTTACCCATATTAGCCTCTCTATTAAAGTCTGGGGTTCTCACAGTGCACATTGAAATGGGCTGCAAAGTTTTTAAAAAATCAAGAGGGATTATGTAATGTTCACATATTACAATACAAATTAATCTTCCTAGCCTTCTGAAACAGTTGCAATAAGCATTTTGTGAACCAACAGTCACTGAAGCAATTTAATTTTTGCAGGAGGAGGTTAATTAGAGCTTTCTTCTACGTTGACATACATGTAACCAAACCAGGTCATGCCACAGTGAAACGGATGAGCTTGCCTCTGTTATGTAATTCACCCAGAAATAGGCTTACTCCTGCCTTTCCACCCTTGCTGTCAACTGCTAACAATGAAACTGCAAATCAGATGTAGTCCAGTGAGAAACATGCCCACCGCTGTCAAATAATAAAGCTCTTGAAGCTCTGAAAAGAGAATTTAAACTACTTGAACCAATAAAAAAGAATGATTCTACATGCAACTTTACTTCCTGCATGACCAGTACCATCTAACTGACTGCTTGTGCAAATCCTCTAGGGACTCAACAGGACACAAAGTGAAGACTTCATTGTTAATCCAGCTACCCTCTCTGCTGCTAATTATTCAGATATGCAGCTATAGTGGTGACACAAGTTAATTACCATCCTGTAACAGAAGTTAGAATACCATAAGCCAATTTCTTCACTGTAGCACCGAACCATTAACACGGCATGATGTCATGGCCAAGCAAACGTTAGCTCATGTCAGCAGTGTGTATTGCACTGTTTTTCCACTGCTGTTCTCCCCAATATGATTCACTTTCATTATTTATTAGACTTGTCTCACTAACCCATAGCAACACTTCCGAATAATGATAGGAATCTGTCAGCGTACAATTGTATTTCTCAAGACAATAACCACCCTTCCTGGAAATGTCAATATGTCAATTGAGGCTAACATATCTCTCAATAAACCAATATTTTGTGAAAACAAAACATAACAAAACAAAAAATCACGCATGCCAAGGCAGAAAATTCATTTCATGGAAGAGTTATGGGACAGGAAAATTCACCCTCTTTTCATTAACACACTCATTAAAAGTTACTTCTTTGGAGGGAAAGAGTAAAAGTAAAAAATTGTCTTTGGGATGATTGGGAATGATTGTTCTTTCTAGTTAAATTTAAGTCTCCTGTGTTATCTGTGCTTTTTAGAAAGTGACATTATCACTCAGTTTCACCATTGCTGCTATGCCTTGCGGGTGACAAGAGCCCATATTTTGTTGTTGCCATGCAAGAGAAAGACATGCAGCAAGGGCTGGTGGTACTTTTAATTGGACCAACTTGTTTGGTGAGGATGTGCAATCATACGTTAGACATGTTAGCATACACTGATACCCAAACCTTCTTGGATGACAAGTATCCCAACATGTCTCTCTAGCATTCTAATGCTTTTAACTTTGAGGCGCTTTCAGATTAATTAATCACTAGAACATGTTTATCTACATTATTGTAACTGAATACTTACCTCTTTCCAGCCAGGAAATATGTTCTCCTTTCTAATGAACAGCGGTCTACAGAAAAATCAGTGACCATGCTTATGTGCTGCTTCCAGATTTGCCCCCTGTAAGCCAATCATGTTTATTTTACTTTTAAAAATCTTATTATGCTAACGTACCAGCATCTGGGATTATATCTCACAAGTCTACATTCCTCTAGACTTCATTTATAGAAGGATATTCTTCCATTAGATATCAACACAGAAATAGGAATTCATCTCTTCTGCCACCTCCAGCCAGCGGTGGAAGCTTCATTAAGTGTGGATGAAAGAAGCTACAAGGCAAACTACAGAAGGAAGTCCCTTAGTCATTTTAGCTTTTTTTTGTATAAGCATGCCATTTTCAGGTAAGGAGATGAATGGCTTTTTTGAGGGGCTATTGTTGCAACTCATGGGAACTCTGCTCTGCAATGATTGAGGTTCTGACCACTCTACAAGGAGCTGTAAATGAGTGTGTTTTCTGGAAGACATGTCTTTATTATGACTAGTTTAATACACAGTTCTCCCTTCAAATGCTTCCCAAGAAGAGTTAGTAGCTTACATATTGTGGAGCACTCCACTTTGTTCACTGGGCCATATTGGTGCAGAGTCAGAAATCTCCCCAGAGCTGTGGCACTATAGTTGAGCTGCCATAGAGTATTTAATTTGCATTACGAGATGCAACATACTGGTTGCAATGGGAATGTTTTTTTCTGTTGCACTGTGTTCCAATTGATTGAACCCAAGCATTTCCTGTTTCATTCCTCTGGAATTCCTATGCTCAGCTAGACTGCTGATTTTGAGTTTCATGATGCTGAACAGTGCTTCTAAGTTTGTGTTTTTGGACTGTGTTGGACTCTTTATTTTCCAGATGCACATCAGATTATCCTCAGCAGGGGGATCCAGCTTGTAGCCTCTTTTAGTTTTAATCTTTATTTAAAAAAAAACATTAAGATGCATAAAAAATTAAACAACATGGACACCCCTTACCCCCAGACTAGTTTTCTTTAACAAGGTATCCATTAGGAGGATTGAGGGATCTGGGTTACCCAAAATGTTCATGCAGCTGAGAAAGGGATGACTGCTGCCATTTCTCATCCTTTTGGAGATTTAGGCATTAATGGTCTGTGACTTCCTCTACCTCAGATACTTTCCCTCTAACTGTTTTCTAGCAGGATAAGCTATCTATCCTAGTAAATTTCTTGCCTCTTTGGTAACCAAACAGGGTGGATCTTGGACAGTAAAGTTTCCAACAACCTCAGTCTTCCATTTCTCCACTGTGAGAACAATATTTCTCATCCCCCCCCCCCGAACACAATATGTACTTGATATTTAGCAATAGAAACTACTTCCAACTTTAACAGCAACAATGAGATCATTTGTAAGATGTTCCAGAATTGTGTCATTGGGGTACAATCCATTAACCACAGCTGCAGGTTTTTAAAAAAATGGAAAAGAAGAGAGGAAAGAGTCAGTACGCCATTACAAATGCATGTTACTGACTCAAATACTGCCTATTTCTATGCACAGGAACTTTTTATCAGACATTTACAGCTGACTTAGGTGATTGATATCAAGTTTTCTTCCTAACATTGCTACCACACAAAAAACACACAGCAGCTTAATACATAGAAATGACATGTGACAGGGTTTCCTAAAACATTTCTATTTTGGACCTCACAAGCTAAATTGCTTTTGCTGGCCCCTTCCACCTCTCAGCATGGTTGACAGACAAATTGATCGAAACATTGGAAAATAATATCCTTGCAAAATTTCTCTGGGTGAGTTTTCACTCTTTTGAATTTTTCATACAAGAACAAAATGAAAGATTGCCTCCTTGATTTTCCCTCCATTATGTGTCCCAATCTTATGTACTACAGGAACATACAATACTTCAAACAGCAACAATACATTGTAAACAGAATGTATAACATTTTTCATAGACCGGGGCTCTGTGAAGTTAAGAGGCTGGGTAGCAGGTTTCCTTGCCCTGCAGATTATGTTGTTCAATTATAATGAATTCATACATTTGAAGTTGCCTTAGGGCCTCTCATTAGACTTAGAGGTATTTATTACAGGAAATATTTCTTGTATCATTGAAGAAGCAAGATGGCTAGATGATTTGATTAGAAATGTTGACAGTTGAGGTGTATGAAAAAAATGTGTTCACACTTTTAAAGCTTTAATATTAGGATCCTTCATTTTTTATGAATTTAACGTTTTGCAAACTTACAACACAGCCCCGAACCAGAATTTTCCTATTGTATCTTACACACTGTGGCACATTTCTATCTTCTTAAAGTAATACTGCTTATGTTCAGAAACTGAGTAATATTATTTTGAAACGATATGAATTCTGTTTCCTATATAAGTGAAAATCATATATTTTAATGTAGTGTAGCTCTATATGTATAAGAAAAGCATACATGTACATGGTAGATAGTACAATTCTCTGAACTATCAGCTTTAAGAGGACCTACTTTCTGTAGTTCTGATACCACAAACCCTCAGGCTCTTATAGAATTTTTAAATTAGTTCTATTACTGTATAGGAAAGAAAGAATTCTCATGCATTTAAATTCAGACCTCATGAAAATTCTTATTAACTAAATTATTTTCCTTGGTACTGGCAGGTCAAGAATCAATGAATAGTCAATCTCTTTTGGTTCAAATTAAACATCATAAAAAGATGTGATAGCTCCTCAGCACTGAAGAAAATATTTAGCGAATAAGCTAGATATTTTCAGAAAAGTTACTGAACAGAGAAAAGCCAGATTCACAGCAAATCACAGTGTGGGGACTGATCTGCCCTGGTATCAACTTACTTCAAATGTTACACAAAGCACAATTGGCTAAGGGCACAGCAGGGTAGCCAATTAGGTGAGGGCATCTGGCTGTTTTGCCCTGCTGTTCAATGTCACCTTCACCTTTCTCACTGTGGCTGACCTGTCCACCCTTCCCTTAATGACAGCACAAGATTAGCCGTTCAGCTTATAAAGGGCTCAGCAGGAATTTGGGGGGTTCTGGGTGACTGGCTCTTGTGGGAACCCTTAAAAAAATCTGCTCCATGCTGTTTCAATGGATTGGGTTGTCCCGCCTCCCCCCAATTAAATATGCCTGGCTATAATAATTGGTTAGGTCATGACTAGTTGCTTAGAATAGGTAGGGTTACTCGGCAAATACTTGAGACATCTGTGTCTAGCATAGCCTGCTCTCAAAATTACCAGCTGACTGAAATAAGCTGTGATGCAGATCATCCAATTACAGAAGACTTGGTTGTCTCACGTCACATTTGGAGGACAGGCAGGTCTAATAATTTTACCTTACTCAGAAATATCTAGGAATGCATGCTTAGGAATTTGATGGCACAGTCCTAAAGTATTTACTAAACTGATATTTACCTAAGTATACAAAATATTCATCTAAAACCAGATTAGTCATATAATAGTAAAAGATATTTTGTGATGGAGTTGAAAATGCTCCAGCTTCTGGGCATAGCAGCAGAGACATGGCTCTATTTTTAATAAGCCTAACCAACTTTAATGGCCTATAGCCCATAAAAGAGAAAAAGAAGGTACTTGCAGGGGCAAGTTAAATATGGCTGTCTATATCTACAGCATGAAGGAATATGTGATTTTATTGACTTTCAACTTAAGGCCTGATCCACTGTACAGTACTATATGAGCATTGATTTGATGGCTTCTCAGCTTAAAGCAAACCCCAGATATGCTTACATAATCAGGGTAGCTGTGAAGGATAGTACTAAAATAGTAAGGTTCCAAGTACTGAAATAACAGCAACAAGGAAGTGAAGAGTTGGGGGCTTTCCGCACAAGGACCAATTTTGCTGAATGTTTGCAGTATGCAGAAATGCTATATTTAATAGTGGAATTTCATCATTCCGCATACCTTTAATTCTAGTGGAATATTGAAGTCCCAGTAGCATTGTATTCATTCCCCACATGTTTCCGGTCTCGCTGCAATCGCAACAAAGAAAGCAATATTTTTCCATGCTTCTTCATGCCCCTGGCCATCAATCAAACAGAACAGCCAATGAACTGTTCGTGCTCCCAAAAAGCCCCTTTCGCTTTAAGAACGTTTTTTTAAAAAGCCGAAAACACCAGTAGCAACGAATATGTGTTCATTCGTAGCAACTAATATGTGTTCATTCATTGTCTCAGAAAGACCTTTTTTTGCTGGCATAGGAGCTGGTGCTTAATCGTTTACACACTCTTCAAGTAAACCCTCTCCCGATGGGCGTGATTTGTGGCCGAAATTACGGGCAGTGTCGAGCGGGGGGCTGTATTGTGCTTGGGCTTTAAAGACACTTGCAGTAGGGAGCTTTGTTTTACTCTTAAGCACTTCTGTGGACGGACTTCGCTTGTTCGTTGCTTTCCCCGGTCTAAGGGAAAAAAATGGTGATCGCTTCTATGGAAGTTTGGGGGTGAGAGCGGGAAGGGACATTCTTTCTACAACTACATTTAGAACACACATGTCTTTTGCTGATGTGTTGCAGCTTATGCTCAGAAGTGTAGCGTTTTTTTTTAGGGGGAATCCACTTTTCCCGATTTCCCCAAAAACGCTACAATGAAGTAATTTTTGCGGGAGTGTTCTAGGAGTGTTGCAGATTGTGTACGAAGTCATGCGGAATGTTGAATTAGTAGTGTTTACCAAAGGTAAGACTTCTGCTACATTTAAGTCATGCGGCCCTTAAAATTCCTCACTAAACAAGATGGAGCAAAAGGCTCTTTTATGTAGTGGTTTAGAGTACTGACTTCTAGTTTGGTGATCTGGGTTTGGTTCCCTGCTCCACCATATGCAGCCAGCTAGGTGACAATGAACGAGCCAGTCCTGATAGAGCTCTTCTCACACAGCAGTAATGTCAGATCTCTCTCAGCCTCACCTACCTCACAGGGTGTCTGTTGTTGGGAGAAGAAGGGAAGGTGGTTAGCTGAACATCTGCTCTGAAAAGAAATTTTAAAGGAAAGAATCTTTACTAAAAGCTGAAAGCTGATCTACACCATGTATGAATAACTGGGATGGATCTTTTGACAGAGGGAATTTTGGCCAAGAGGAAAGGGGAACATTCTTTTAAGGAGGAACCCTGCCCAATGGAAAAAGAGAAATCAGGTGTGAGGGTTTCCTTAGACATGTGTGAGAGAAAGCCTGCTTTAGTATCATAGAATCATAGAATCATAGAGTTGGAAGGGGCCATACAGGCCATCTAGTCCAACCCCCTGCTCAATGCAGGATTAAGAGGTCAGAGGGAAACTGGTACCAGTAGGAATGGAAAATCAGGGGTACTGCCTTCTGGGGCCCAAGGGGATTCAAAGGAACATACAAAGATAAAAATAAAGCAGATTTGTTTTGAATAAACTCAGTGACTACATCCTTTTAGTGTTAAAATAAGTTATAAACTAAGAAAAGCTTTAAAAAACTTCTCAAAACCTGTAACCAAGAATTTCTAAACTGTAACTTAACATTTTTATTTAAAACCTCAATCTTCCAACTACCCTGTTCCTCTTTATAAAATAAAATATGTGCCATTCTGACAAAAGTTTTAAAGAAAAGTGCCTGAGTAAAGCCAACAAGTCTGTCAGTGACAGGGTGGGACAGTCAGCTTTATTTTATTATAAAGAAACCATGCTACAAGGGCTGCTCAGTCTGTGAGGGAACAACATTTTATTTTGGAAGGGAAAATTTACCTCACATGGAGAAGTGTGTAGGGGTTCATCATAGCAGTATATGGCCGACATGCTGTGCAAGAGCTCCAAATACTGCTAAGCATTCAAAGCACAGAAATAGTTGGGATTTGCTAAGCACTATCTGTGTTAGTACTGCCATCAATACAACAGACTTGTGAATTTGATTTCTAGTGATTAAAATCTAATATGATCGATTTCTAGGATTGTCAACTCAAATATTAGGAGCTTTGAGGCTGGAGCCTGGACGAGTGGGGGTTAGGGAGGGGAGGGACCACAGGAGGGTATAATACCATGTGGTCCACTTTCCAAGGCAGCCATGTTCTCCAGGAAACATGGAATATTTAAAAAAAATAATAATAATAAATGTCACTTCTGTTGTCAGGAGCTCAGATGTATTTCTGGGAGCTTTCCAGCCCCACTTGAAAGTTGGTAATCCGACTGATGTTCCAAAATGTACTTAAAGTATTTTTTTTTAAACTGTTAAAATGAACTATTACATTGTGTATTTTGGTGTGTCATCAACTAGTTTACCTTTTAATACTAAGTTTTTACAACGATGTGTACATTTACAAAGTTGTGCACCCATGATGGAACACCTTCTCTGCATAAGAAGTACATTTGGAGAGGGAAACAAAGACTACAAACCTTGAAGTCTGCAAGTGAGGGATCAAGCTCTGGAGAGCTCAACTTAGAGCTTGCTTCCCAGACATAAGCATAGCCAGACTTAGAGGCAGGGCCTCTAAAAAGGCATTTTTTGAATGTTTATCCTGCATCTTACAAATAATTTTCCACAGACCAAGAATTTCCATCACAATTCTATTAACTCCACTTTTTTGTTATGTATTCATTTCACATATTCTTTTCCTTATCCATATCTTGGTATTCATGGTATTGCTCAATCTACTCCATATACTTTCACCCTTTTCCAATTAATTTGTTTATTTCTATATTTAATTCTCACACCTTTTGAGAATTAAATATAGCTTCTGAATCTGAAGAAGAGTGCTTGCACTCAAAAGCTCACACCTTGGAATAAATCTTTGTTGGTCTTAAAGGTGTCACTGGACTCTGATTTTGTTTTGTTGTATATTCTAATATTTTACTATTGATTCTAGTAATTATGCCAAGAAAGGTTTTCTGATCTGATCTGAACTACACATGCCCCTTACTTTTACCTCCCCCCCCCTCGTAACGTTCACATTAGATTTGTATGGAATTCCATTTATTCATTAGGTTTTTGCAGAGAATCTAGATCATACGGCTAACCAAACAAGTTTCCCTCCCATCTTTTTTCAGAGCTGGTGTACCTGAATATATTCAGCTGCAAATGGAATTATAGCCCTAGCCTGTTCAAAGCAGTTTGGCAAAAATCTATTGATGTACCTGGCATGAGGAATAATCATAATTGGGGATAAGATTGGGGATGGCCCAGTTTCCAGGCACAGCAGCAGAGACAAGACATACAGCCACCTCTGCTTCTTGGGGAAACTGCACTGTTATAACGTTACTTCAGTTTCTGTTTTGCTGTGCCAGAAGGTACCAGCACACTTACCCAAAGTAGAGGAAGGCACAGTGAGGACTGCACACAGAGAAGAAAGGTGGGATGGCAGCAGCACAGCCTAAATGCAGTAGGAGGGAAGAGACCAGGGATATGTGTGTGTATCAGGCAAGGCTATGCAACAACTAACTGACTTGCCCCACTGGGGCTCAATTCTATAAAATGCAACACAGCACTTTAACAGCAAGGAAGCATGAGGAACCAATGGAGCTACCTGTCAGGATCTGCCTGATTGCTGGCTGCTTGTCATGTTTATTTGAGATTGTTATTAGTAAATCATTGATAAGGTGTCAATTGTGACCTGTCAGGGCCAGCTGTCAATGTACGGTTATTGAAATGTATGGCTATTGGAAGAGGGGGAAGCAAGCCTCAGAAAGTCTTACTCATTATAACCGTTTTTATTGTTTTGCTGTGCTTGTTGTGCTGTGTAGTCTATTGCTACATTCCTCTTGGGAGGGGGTGTTTGGAACATTATTGGATAATCCTGGTCTTGGTCGGTTTGGCAAAAATGATGTAATGTGCACCCGGGTACAAAGATATTATGTATACTTTTCATGGGAACAGAAGAGCCTGCTTTTCCCCTGAGAATGGGGCATGTTCATGTCTGTCAGGGGTAGAGACTCTTGTGGTATATGGATCAATGTATTGCCTATCAATTTAGCTTCAGCAAGAATATGCCAAGTGTGGTCACTGGAAAAATGAACAGAGATTTGACACCACCTACTCCTCTGCATCTTTTCCTATGTTTTTGGAGGCTTTATGGTTCACTACTTTGTTAGAGATATACTTACACAATTCTATCATAATCAGTATATCTAATATGGCTATATCTGCAGATACTTAAATCCAAAGATTGGAGCCATAAACATATAACTGAGCTGTTTCTACAAATTTGCAAAAACCTCCAGGCTTTCAAAAAATCAGAAATCTAAATACACAAACACAATAAGCAGCACCTGTAGCTTAAGAAACAAATGCATTCAGTAGTCACTGAGAGGCAATCACGACACTATTTACCAGCCTTAAAGCCTTGGTTTCTGTAAGCAAAGGGCAGGAATAAAAACAAGGTCCTTTTCAGGGCAGTTTTGTCCTTTAGGGAGGGACTCATCAGGGCCAGGGCCAGGGCCAGAGACAGCAGCAACCACTTGATACCATGCTGATTGCATTACTTATCAAGGACTGGCTTCTTGCTGCTCAGCAACAACCACCCCATGAAAACAAGTGTGGTTTAGTGGTTAGAATTTCAGAACTGGATCTGGGAGACCCAGGCTCAAATCACCCTTCAACTGTGGAAACTTATCAGGCAACCTTGCACCAGCCATGCAGTCTATGTCTAACCTACCTCATAGGGTTGTTATGAGGATAAATGGAGAAAAGGAGATGCTTTGGTCTCTATTGGACTTGGATTATTCATATTATGTTCTACCAGACTCTGTTGGCCCACTGGTACGCATGATGGCACTTAAGAAGGGAAGGTACTCTATACTCTACTTTCCCTTTATTTCTTTTTCTTACATTTCAATAAAATACTCTATTGCCTGCTTTCTGGAGAGAAGATAACTGATCCATCCAGCCAAAGTTTCAAATTCAATTAATGTAGTCACAGTTCAAACTAATCATCTGTTCATTTAACATAACTTCAGGCACACTCCAATATTCTAGGCAAATACATACTTAGTTTTTTTTAAATAGTACTTTATTATTTAATGGACTACTTTGAGGATCTTGGAGAATACCCAGGTTAATTACGTAACTAGCATGCCATATAATTTTTTTAAAAAAATGATTCCCTTAACCATCTACCGTATTTGCCGGCGTATAAGACGACTGGGCATATAATACGACCCCCCAACATTTCCACTGAAAATATAGAGTTTGTTACATTACATTACAGTACCTGTCATTGTCACCATTGTATGGCTGCAGCGCAACCACAGTGCCTCCGGTCTGCCCCTGCATCTCCCTATGACTGGCACTAGTGTGCAAGTGCGCATGTGCGAGCTCTGTGTAGACAAGGGGCGGGCCAGAGCTCCACTGCTTCCCACTGAGCAGAACGGGATGGTCACGCCGAAAAGGCTGGCACCCATGTCTCGCTGCTGATGCTCGCCGCGGCCATGCTGATGACCCGCCGTGGCCGTGCTGGATACCGTGCGATACTGGATGGAATGTAGAATGAGGTGGGCGGGCATCGGGAGGCCACTATGGGCAGCTATATCTATCCCAACTGAAGTACACCCGGCATATAGGACGACCCCCCCCCCACTTGGAGGCATGTTTTTCAGGGGGGAAAGTAGTCTTATACGCCAGCAAATACTGTATGTCTAAACAAATGTTTTGTATAGTGCTATAGCACTCAACAAGAATTCATTCTTCTCTTTTAAAACATTAATCAGTACAATAAAATAAGAGCTTTTTTCACTACCCAAGGGAGTCCCAAAACCTGTGAGGTAGGTGGGGTTGAAAAGCTGTAACAGAACAGTTCTGTGTGAACAGTTGTAAGAGAACTGAGACTAGCACAAGGTCACCCAGGTAGTTGCATGTGGAGGAGTGGGAAATCAAACCAGGTTCTCCAGATTACAGTCTGCTGGGGCTTGTTGATGTTTTATTTTTAAATCCTTGTTCTCCTCAAATGTATAGAAGCAAAAGCTTCTAATAAGATTTTGAGTTTTGTAGGTTATGCTTGCAGCTGTAATGTATCATAGATATCTAGCAGACCACATCTTTAGAATTGTAAGTCCTATTCATCCATCTAATGAATTTTGCATCTCTCTGAGAGTTATTCACAAATGGAAGTGAAACACCAATCAGGCTTAGTTCTTAAGTATAACCTGACCAATGACAATCTCCCAAAGCCATGCTTCTCATACGGAAGTACTTCTAAATCTGATTTACATGAATCATTTCACAATCAATACAATTATAGTGCACTTTACATTCCTAAAAAGAAACAGTGACCTCAAAACTCTATGCATTGAAAGTATGTCTAGAATGAAAAAGAAGCAGTGTGCTTCATTGTGTTTTTTAAACTAGTTAATTAACACAAAAACATAAATCATTTAAGAAATGTTTTAATAGAGAACTGTTTACGGCATTAGCTATAGAACTATCAGTAGCATTCTTAACTTAAGGAATGACAAATACCGGAAAACCTCTACAATTTGGCTTCCGTATCTCTGAATTGGTATTTCAGTGACAGATGTTTGTTGCGGCAAAAACCTCTGTCAGAACAAAATTAGGTGATCTATCATTTTAAGATATGGTCTTCATATACTGTTTACTCGAAGATATCACTTGCCTCAAGCCAATTTTGACCAAGAACATTTTGTGATATGGAAGTGATTTGTATATCATCATTTTTGTGATAAATGTAGCTCTTGAACACAAAATAACCTACCATTCCACAGTATTACAGTTAAAATTTCTACACCAGTAAATCTGTACTACTGCTTTTATTACTACTAACATACTGTATCTAGACTCCAATGTATTTTCTTTTTTTATTTGTTCAATAGCAATCCACATTTGCCTGGCTTTAGAGTAGAGAACTTCTTTTTTTACCTCTGAATCTGTCCTTAGACTTCAGATTTTTCTAGCTGTGGGGACATAATCATGAACCCATATGCATATATTCTTTCCTCTCTATACAGATAAGGAAAACAAAGTTTGAGCACACAAGGCAATGGATAAGAGGTGAAAATATGCTTCTCAAAATTGTCCCTTTGCCTTGAAGTTTCAGGTGCAGCAGAATGCCTTCAAGTTTCAGGTGCATCAGAATGAGTGAATTGACAAGGGACTTCGGCTATGTGAGAACTGAGTAAGTAAAACCATTAAATTTACTAACTGGGAATCACAGTCAGATACAGAAGGACAGAAAACGTTGCTAGTGAATAATAAACATAAGGCACTAGGCAACCTTGGGCAGTTTACTCAGCAGTCTTACTGAGCCACAACACATGGATTTACGAAATTTAATGAATCTTAAATACGGTGAAGACTTTTGGATCAAATCCTCTGCTTCAACTACCTACCTTCAAATAATCTATCCATATTTTTCCCATCCATCTTCCTTGGTTTGCCTTTCCAGTTCCCTTACTCGAATTAACACACATATTTGCTCATAACAATAAATTATCATGAAGTGTAAAACTGATCAACTTCATGAGAAAATAATCACTCTCTTAATACATGGTTGAGTTACCTTTGAACTTGATAGCTAAGCAGGAGCATTTGCATCAAAAGAGGAAGTTGCTGTGGCTATCTAAGTGGACACAAAAAATTATTTTGTAAAATTTTAAAAGAATGGCTTGTGTGGAATGTGAAAGTAGCTAAGCATCAGACAGGGTAGTCTGGAAGGTTTATAAGGAATTGAATTGCTCAAAATACAAGAGCTTCTAGAATTCAAGAAGGGGAGATGTGAGAAGGAACTTTCTGTTATTGAATTAATCCCAGACCCCCAACTTGCTGTCACTTAAACTCAAAATATAAGACAAACAAACAGGCTATTCCAGTTGATTTTCAGAATGCAGCACCAAGTGTTGCTGTCTGAGCTTCTACCTATGGCTCAGGACTACCAAAATCATTAAAGTTGAAAGGCTGAGCCAGAATATCATAAAGAAATCTCCTTATACCTGTTATGTTGCTTACAATGGACAAAACACTGCACAACAGGAGATATCTTCTACCTAACCTCTTATTGAGAGGAATCTTGAGACATTTGAAGGTGGATATTAATGAAAGCTTTTCAGAAGCTACAGAGAGATTGCTTTTATAACTCTACAAGAAGATATCCACAAAGAAATGCTGGGGCATCTCATGTTCCTTTCGTCCACCCCCACAACTTCTACTTTTACTTCCCTGAAAGTCCCTATAGCCTCTATCCTTCTCCAGCTTCCTTGTCTCCTTCCCACCTACCAGCTAATCTAGTTTTATCTGCCTCATCTTAGCTTCTGTTCTTTCCTCTCCCTGGCAGCCTCTGCCTAGGAGTCTGACCGCAGTTGTACAGTGCCAGCCCAACCACCAGGCTCAGTCAACTTGCATTGGGCTGGCTAGGGAATGTGCAAGAAGTACCCTATGTACCCCTGTTGGCAGCATCCATATCTTTAACTTATCCTGCTCCCTTCATTCTATCTATCCACCAACCAACCTAATTATGTTTTATCTGCCCCCCTCATCTTCAGCTCTTTTTTTTAACTTTATTTAAGACATCTTATTCCACAGTGGAGACCCCTATAGCAGATTATATCATTCTTCTCTCCTCCATTGTATCCTAAAACAATAATGTGGCCAATTCTGGATGGGCAGAAAAGGTTGAGAGGGCAGTCATAGGGAAACGGGGCTAATCCCTGCTTCCACATGATGCAGCCACTGTACAGGTTTCCTCCCGGGCCTGCCATGGATCAGGCCCTCAGTTGCCCTGGGCTAAGGGAACTCTGGAGAATCCATGTTCCTGTAGCCACTGTGGGAGCCAACAGGGCCTGTCATGTGGCAGGTCCATGTGGACAGGGAAGAGCTGGGCCTTCCAGGTCTGGCTCCTCCCTGCCCTATGGTGGGCCAGAGGAGGCAAAAAATGCCCCAGTTGGCTTCACAGAAATTTGCTGCACTGCAAGGTGGACCATGACAATTTTTTTCTTTTGTAGGAAGGTAGGATTGTGTTCCACACAATCTCACCTTTCTGCAGAATAATAAAAACCCCTCCTGGCACCTCCCCCATGCAGCGGAACAATTCTGCCACTGTTGTGTTCTCCAGGGGCACACATTTAGGTGCCAGAGCAGCAGTGGCCCGATTTGGCTGCCCCCATGCAGAATGGACCCGTGAAGTGGAATAAGCTGAGAATGTGTGATTGGCCCAAGGTCACCCAATGATCTTCCATAGCAGTGATTTACACTACAATCACTGAAATTATAGTATGAAACTATAACCACTTTTGTGAGATGGCTTATGTTGAACAGTAGTATGGTGCTAATCCTGGGTGTGTCATTCTATTTGGGTTGTATCAATTTGTTCAGGAGTTGCTTGGTGCTGATGATTCCTCCTCTGAAGGCCCAAACAGACATAGAAAGGGTCATCTCTCTGCCTTTTGATGATAGAAACCTTGGCTTGAAAACTGACAATACTCTTCTGATTGCCTAGCAATGGCTCCTGAGGGCCTTTGTTCCATTAAAGCTACAGACAGTTTAATCCAATGAGTAGAAATGTATGTCTTAATTTAAAAGCAGTAATTCTTTTTCTGCTATACTTTCTGATTTATATAGGATTGGATCAAAAGATTACCATATGCTGAGATTCTTTCTATAAAGAAGAAAGGAACAGTTCCTTTGTTAGACTTTCACCTTACTAAAAACAAATCAGAAAAAATCAAATAACAAACATTTATTTATTTATTCAATGTGTAGTCTTCCACTTCTGTGCAGTGACTCCTGGCAAGTAACAGCAGATAATACTCACAATAAAGTCCCCTTAAAATAAACCAATTAATCCATCCATAGTGGTGATAAAACTCTCCCCCTGCTCCATAGGCTTTGATCCAGTACCTCAGAGGATACCACAGGGGTAAGCCAGTGACCTGGTTCATTCAGGGAGGGGCCCATATCTTATTGCCCTATCTTCAAGTGGAAGAGCTCCATTTTACAGACTCTGCAGAACTGGGAAAAATCCATCAAGGTCTTCAGTTCTCCTGGGAGCTCATTTCACCAGCTCAGAGCCAGGACCAGAAGGCCCTGGCCCTATTTCCCCCCCCCCCTGAAAAACATGCATCCAAGTGGGGGGGTCGTCCTACAGGGCGGGTGCACTACAACTGGGATAGACATAACTACCCATAGTGGCCCATAGTACTGTAATGTAATGTAACAAACTATATTTTGAGTGGAAATGTTGGGGGGTCCTCTTATATGCCCAGTCGTCTTATATGCTGGCAAATACGGTATTTTGTAGTTTTCCCTTTAGTTCTGAGATCATATGCACTTGTTCTGGAAAGGAGTCTTAGCATAATGTATTAGAATATTTTGGAAGTATTTAAAATGGTCAAGAGTGAGAATATAGAAAAGGCCCCTTTCTCATCACAAATATCATCCTCTGAAACAGGTGAAATTTTATTAGGATGTGCAAAGGTTAAACAGAGTTCCACTTACCTGTAACTGTTGTCTTCTGTGCAGACACACTCTGGGGACTGCACCTGCACAGCCCAGCCACAGATATTTTCTTTCTAGCTTTGAAAACTCCAGAATGGAGGCACCCCTCTCCTTTCAGAGCAAGTGCACGCGTAGAATTTCAACCTATGCATAACGTGCTTCAAAGGTAGATGTCCCTTCCCTCAGTTCTTGCTAAGCTGTATGAGCTCATTCATGGCTCAGAAGGCCCTGTGAAAGCTCAAGGCAGGGCAGGATGGAGGGCGTGTGTGCCTGCACAAAAGATGTTGATAAACAACAGTTACAGGTAAGTGCAACTTTGTTTTCATCTTCCATCTTCTTCTGCAGTACCATATCAGAACCTTTAGTGAGCTACTCATCAGAGGAGACGGGGTGAGTCTCTCAGTGAAACAAGGCCATCAGAATAGCTTTGCCTACATTTGCTACCTGTCTTGCCGGCAGATCTAGGACACATTGCTGCCTTGCATATGTTTAGAAGGAGAAACAGGGTGGAATGTGCTTTAATAATAATAGAATATGGTTCTCCAGATACCTTGCAGCAGGAATGGATGGCAGCCACTACCTCACTAGATACAGACTGGGCTGATGCAGCTTTGCCCTTCTTAGGATCAAATAACAAACAGTACTTTACCTATATGACCCATTATGCATGGCCGCTGAAATGGCGATTTCGGGGCACATGGAAAACACGGAGGGGGAAGACGCGAAGCACACCGGTTATGCACAGGATGGGGCACGATGGCGGCAAAACCCAGAGTAACCGATTATGCACGCGGCGATCCCGGCGCTGCTTCTGGTTGCACCCCGGTCACCCGGAAGCTGTGCTTTCTTCCGCGTTTTGCTAACGCAGCTTTTTCAGCGGCATGCACCAAAGCTGCGGCCGGTTGCAGCCGGCACCGTGCGTTATCGGTGATTTTAGTCGCTGCCATTCCAACCCGAATGTGTGTTATTCCCCCCGTGCATAATGGGTCTGTGAAAAGGCTTGGTTCTTTCTAAATAACATAGGGGAGCTCTTCTAACATCAAGGAAATGTAGAGCTTTTTCTGCTTGTGAATTTGTAGTAAGGTAGAAAACCAGTAGGGAAATTTTCTGTCTTATATGAAACTTGGAAGGAAATCTAGACTTGGGTGTAACACAGCTTGCTCACTGAATATTTTAAAGAAATATGAGTCAACTGTAAGTGCCACCAGGTAACTAAATCTCCTGGGTGAGGTAATAGCCACTAAAATTGCTACGTTCCAAGACATTAAAGTTAAGGAGCAAGAGACTAAAGGTACATAGGGAGGTTTTGTCAGGCTACCTGACACCAAGGTCACTTCTGTAACTTGCTCTACCCAAGGGCCTGCCCTTGACCCTGACCCAGAAATGACAGCTGGTGCAGAATGAGGATGCTAGGGTCCTCTCATCTTGGAGGGCACATATCCAGCCTGTGCTGAGGCAGCTGCATTGGTTGCCAGCTGTGGTCTGGATTAGGTTCAAGTTGACCTTTAAGGCCCTTCACGGTCTAGGACCCACATACCTGAGGGACTGTCTTCTGCCCTGTGTCCCTTGCAGGGCCTTGCGCTGTGCAGGCACCATCTTGTTGACCATTCCTGGACCCAGGGATGTTCGCCTGACCTCAACCAGGGCCAGGTCCTTTTGAGTCCTGTCCCCTACCTGGTGGAATGAGCACCTCCAGGCCCTGAGAGAGCTTACTACTTTCTGTAGGGCCTGCAAAATGGAGCTCTTCCGCTAGGTTTATGGTCAGGGCCAGTGCTGGAGCAGGTGGTATGGGTTCCACTTGGCATTGGTGCCTGATTATCTTGGTGCTGAACATCTTGGTTCCTCCCCCCATGCTGCCCTCGCAAGGGCCTTCCTATTTTAAAGAGGGCCATTTTTTTTTTGCCAAGATTCTGTTTTTTTTCTGGCAAGATTTTTTTTTGTCAGTTGTAGTAATTGGGGTTTTATTGTATTTTATTGTATGGATTTTTCTTTTGTGAGACCCACCACAAACTGATTTTCAAGAGAGGCGAGCTGTAAATCCAATAAATAAATAAATACCGCTGTGGGACACTGGACAGTGCCGAGCTAATGTATGTGCAAAAACAGTAGACTCCTACACTTCCTTATGAAACACAGCCAGGGCTGCACGGTAGGTCTTTGCTGAAGACACAGCTAGACCCTCGTGTGCTAGGAACAACAGATAAAACCCTGGGAGGATGCCTTATTGTGTCATACCTCCTTACAAACCACATTTGCAAATTCTGCATGTGGAATCAAGCTAATAGAATTGTAGCAATAATAGAGCTTTAGTAGCTGCTGAATGGCCACTGGTTGCCAAAGATTTCTGATGAATCTGGACTTTATTTTATTAATACTCTTGGCTCTGTCAGAAGTCAATAATCATCTACCTACAATATAACTGAGGGCAGTACCAACATATGGTATTCACTGAGATGGTTCAAATTTGGATTTTTCTCAATTGACTATTAAGCCTAAGCTATTACGGGTAGAAATAGTATGGTGAATTTGGTCATTCAAAAGTTTATGACTGTGTGTTACAATAAGTCATCTAGAAATGGGATTCCAGAGCAACCTTGTGTATGTAGATGTGCTACCACAACAACCATGCATTTGATAAACATTTGGGGCATTGTAGCTAGTCAGAATGGGAGGGAAGTGTAATAGAATACCTGAAAAAGCCTCTCTGAAGCATAAAAACTTCCTTTGAGATTGATGGGATGAAATATGATAATAAGCATCCTTTAAATCAAGAACCATGAACCACATATATGGGGCAAAGAACCTAATCACAGAAGAAAGTAAAAACATTCTGAACTTTGAAATTTTTAAGAACTTGTTTAATTTTCTAAAATTCAATATGGGCCTGTGTCTATCATCCTTTTTATCTACTAAAAATAACCACTCTTAACGGTGATGGTAAAAGTGGATCAGGGGGAAGGGGGCTGCTGCCTTCAAAGGACATTGAAAGGAATTCCATACAAGTGGCGCAGAGTGGTAAGGCAGCAGACATGCAGTCTGAAAGCTCTGCCCATGAGGCTGGGAGTTCGATCCCAGAAGCCAGTTCAAAGTTGACTCAGCCTTCCATCCTTCCGATGTCGGTAAAATGAGTACCCAGCTTGCTGGGAGGTAAACAGGAATGACTGGGGAGGGCACTGGCAAACCACCCTGTATTGAGTCTGCCATGAAAAGGCTGGAGGGCGTCACCCCAAGGGTCCAACATGACTCGGTGCTTTCACAGGGGATACCTTTATCTTTACCTTTACCAGCTCCAAATGGGGTGGGGCACTCCCACATTAGAGCTAGAAAGAAATGTCCACAGCTATCCTGCACTGGTGCAACCTCAATGTGGGGCTGCAGAAGAAAATGGAAGATGAACTATTATGTCTCATAGAAAACAACTGGACTTTTGCTATTGATTTCAAGAGGAGCAGGACTGTAACCTAAATTTCCACTGCATCTCTTGTGATTGGACAAGAACTAAACCATTTTTCACCAACCAACATTTTGATTAAACTTTAGATTACCAATAATAAACTATTACTCGATTTCATTTTTCTAAAATGTACTAATTCCTTGCTTTCTGTCTTTTCTCCTCCATGTTAAACTTTTTATAGTTTCTAGTACTAACTCTGAACTTTTCCTGCTTGTTCTAACTCCAAGTCCGATAGCATTTTGTTGTGCTGCTTCAGACCAACACAGTTACATGCTCGAATCCATGAATATCATTACTTGTATATCAGAAAACAAACAAACACAAAAACCTGTAAAAGACAAAAATGCCAATTTGTGGGAAATCATTTTTTTAATTGTCTATTGAAATTTGAAGCTGGACATGTGATAACTCATACATTTTCCAAAATGTATCAAAGTATGGTGATTGTAAATTTATAGAGAAGCAATTTTCTAAAACTTCCACTAATAACCTAGATAATCCAGTGATACGACTACCCTGCTCCCTATCCGATTATGACTCTGACAGTAGCTGTAATTATGTGGTTTATAATATGAAATTAGCCAACTCATAAGATCACTGGGATAACTGGGATTCTCTCTCCACCCTTCAGAGGGGTGGTACAAGGATAAAATTGTGGAAAAGCAGCCAGTTTTAACTCACCACCCACCAGGCAGCACTGCAACTTCCCCAGACTTTCTTACAATTCACTCAATATCAAATATATCACTTTTTAGAACTCAAAAACATTAAATGTCAATAATTTACATGGTTACCATGTAGTTCTGGGCTATCTACTATCAGTTTTAAGGAGAAACAGAAGGGCTCCTGTTGACACTGAAGCCAGAAGAGACAACTGAGAAACCACTGAAAAGCACAGAAAAGTTTCTGATGTTTTCCTTCCTCCAATAAGATTTCATAACGTATTCCATCACAGAATGCAGTATCACCATTTCAAGGCTTGAACCATTGTTAAAATATTTTGCTAGGGTTCATTTTCCATGATAAACTATTGCAAAAATATTCCATCTGTTTTCAAATTTTGTTAAAAGGCACATATTATACAGCTCATTGCAAATATTACTAACTCTTAGACAATGACTCTAATGTGTATAATGTGGCTAATGAAGTAGAAATCTTAAACGAATCATTTACATGCATTTCATACAGTATTTCTAGCGGAAGAAGTTTATAATCATAAACAAGTGCAATCACTTATGTTAAGCAAGCCATGGACCTAGTCAATGTAGCACAACAGCCATTATGCAAAATTATGACATTAAGGAAAAATAATCACAACTATTGCAGACTTAGCAATTTGCACTGTTTACTTCTTACACTGTGAAACTGATAACTTTCAAGAAGCAGTGCTTAATGGCTGAGATCCCTTAGTCCCCTTTGTTGTTTTGAATTAGATCTGACAGCAGTAATGTAGGCAAAGGCATTACCGTAATGGACACTCGTACAATATTGTACTTTAATGGGCATCTTGGTGAACATAAACTGTCAAAAGCAGTCACAATAAAGATGTTCAACTTATGAATGTGACACTGGAATTACACTTAATAATTTATATAATTTGGACTGGACTTGAATCTTGCTAAAGGTGGAGAAAACAAAAACAATGCAGTCACAGTTCACACTCAGCAAACAGATTACAGGGTGGTTAGATGAGACTGTTATTAAACACAGCAATCAGTAAACACATGGAAACGAGCATTCCTAACACAAACTGCAGCTTCTACAGTACTTGAATGACTGAGTTGATAGTTATGAAAGATATAAACAATGCTTGGTTCTTCACTTGGGGTACTTGAAATCGCCAAAGTAAATTACCATAATGCTGATGAAAAATGTATATTCTGCATTCTTCCAATTAACCCTTGATTTTTAAATATATACACATAATTAAACACCACTTCCTGAAATGTTCTGTCGTAAGGTTCACTGGTATTGGTCAAGAATATCCTATGCTCTCCCTATCAGGATGATTAATGGAGGCACCTTTTTCACAGAATGTCACACTCTGCCTTTTTAACAACTGACCTTTCATGGAATACTACTGAACTCATAATTCCACTTTTGTTCCGTTTCTTATTAGTGGAGTTAAAATTAATACTTATGGGAATGATAGCTAAGGTAATGCACAGTAAATCTTATAGCACATCAGCCCTTCATGCAGACTATCCAAGAAATAGTACCTGCATTTGTCCATTCCAATAGAATAAGCATTCTACTAAAACTCTGTGTCCTTTTAAAAGACAAATTAGGTCAATATCCAGCCCTTGTTGAAGTTTAGAGCTGTAAAAAACTTTCAGAGGTTGAAAGTGCTAATGAAACAGTTAATTTCTAACTGCATGCAAAAAAAAATTAATTGTTGGAATACTTTATGGCATGTATACAGAATACAATAACATCTTAGGCAGACAGGCAAAGCAAAATCTATCTGCTTTTGAGTAAACGCTACAGACTATACTACCCTTAGTCACTGGTAACTCAATATATTCTTCAAAGGAGACTGCTGAAAACAACTATTGCTTAAGAAGTATCCTGTAAACAGCTATATGGGATAGCATCTCAGTTTCCACAGAACTAGTCAATCTATCTTTTCAATAAAAGATTTTAAGGTCATAATTGCTGGCTCACAATATAAAGCTATATCACAACTCCTGGATCCTGCTTGGTGTAGTAGTTAAGCACCATAGCTTCTAATCTGGTGAGCTGGGTTTGATTCTCTGCTCCTCCACATGCAGCTAGGTCAAGTCAAGTCAAGTCAAGTCAAGTCAAGTCAAGTCAGATTTTATTGCATGTAGCCATAGGCCATTACAATACAAAAGGAAAACATAAAAGGATTTAAAACATTTCAAATCAGTAATAAAAAAGTAAATAAGAGAATGTGCAATCTCAGATAATTACTTAACATCATAAAAACATTTCCAGATTACATATGTCCACCTATCCTATAGCTCTTCTAGGTATTTGCTCTCTGCAGCACCACTCTGGCCCTTATTTTCTTTGCTGCAAGGGCAAATAATGACATTTTGTTAGAAACAAATGAATTAGTATCTGCTAACAAAAACACAAGTTTTTCCTGGTTGAACCACTGATTTAGCCCATCTAGTAGGCCAGCATGAAATTTGGCCCTAGGATCTGTATACAATGGGCAAGTGAGAATGTAATGTGGGAGATCCTCCAGGACTAAAGCTCCACAAATACAGAAGCATTGATCTTTTGGTGTTTTATGGTATCGCCCACTCAGTAGAGCTGTTGCCGTTGTTTGAAATCACATGGACGTAAAAGCTACTCTGAGACTATGAGTTGAAAGATAGACTAAATAGGAAGGTCTCAAATTATTTGTTTTGAATAGTTTGTACCAGGGTGAACTTTTAGATTGCAGGATTAATGATCTATCAATCAAGGCATCTGAGATAAATACCCAATCTCTGAGTTGGTTATTATCTCCTGAAGAGTTTAACAGGTCGTCTGGGATGGAATAACATGACAAAATGTTGTTTAAAAGTCTGGAGCGAGAAGGATCTTTGGCCAACAAAAGCTTAAAAGATTGTTCACTAAGTGAATCTGAACTTGATGTTCCATGCTTCCATTTTCCCATACTTTTACAATGGCCAAATGTATGTGAGCTATGCACTAGGTGACCTTGGACCAGTCACAGTCCTGATATTGCTGTTCTCATAGGGCAGTTCTGTCAGAGCTCTGTCAGCCCCACCTATCTCACAGGGTGTCTATGGAGGGAGGGGAAGGGAAGAAAATTGTAAGCTGCTTTGAGACACCTTTGGGTAGTAAAAAGCATGGCAGATGAATCAAGCCCCTCCCCAGTATTCCTGCAGCTTGCATGCATGTACATGTTGTATGTACAAGGTTTATGCTTACTACACCAGGCTTCCAAAGTCAGCTGTTTCAATTGGAGCATGAGCATAATGAGCAACAATGCCCCTCAACCTGTTTGAAATTGGTACACAGTTCACAAAACAATGATCTGTTCTAATCAGTTTGTCAAAACCCATTAAAAGCTGCACAGCTAACACACATACGTAATTTTGAAAAGCCTATAATAAGGAAAATGCAATTAAATATAATTTGTGATTATCAGTTAAGTTAAAAAAGACAAAAATCCTAGATGATTATTTGCAGTTTCACAGCATTGTTCTGTAATCACTAAATCAGAAAAGAAACATGCAAATTCATGGATATCTCACTGGATCCTATCAGAAAATAGTGGGGTTTTTTTGGAGGGGAGGAGGAATCTTTACTTGATTCTGGTTTTGTGAGAATATTACAATGCCTGGCCCATTCTTTCCCCAAGCTAGTAGGGCTCCCCCCCTGCCCCCATTTTGTTGCTGGTATTCTGGAGGCTACTTTTTTATGTGCTTTACTACAAATCCTTGTAAAGTGAAGGATTCTAAGGGCATGGGTGCTGTATCACACTGATTTACATTGTTTAATCCCTTGCAACAGCCCCCCCCCAAAAAAAAATACAAGGGTTACAATATAATAATAATTTTAAAAGCCCTGAAATGCTGGTAACATCTTGGAAACAAATAACGACTCAATTGACTTTTTTCTTAACCCTCCCCCCTCCAAGTAAAAATACCTATTAGGATTTTTACAAGTGTCTGCTCCATTCTGAAATGCAGGATAGTGAAACTATGAAGAGCTGCAAGTTTCTTTCTGTATTCCTTAGCTTTATACAGTCCCTTTTTAACTTTCTGTATTCCTATTCCAAATACAGTATTTTGTTTTGCTTGACTTCAAAATTCAGAGTTCTGCTCATATCATAATATGCACACTGTTGTCATTGCTGTTCCTCCCCCACTGCCATATATATCCACAAGAAAAGACTATTCCAAGAAAGACAGGAAAACAAGATTCAGAAAGACATGCTGTCATAATCCAGAAGATAACCTCCATTCTACACTGAGAGATAAATCTTAAAACCCAGAAGATATTTGCATAATTGAAGAGCAGCTAAACAACTTCAAGAACTACTGGCCATATTTCCTAGCACAGACAGAACATGTGACCCAAAAGAGTTGACAGAAGACCCCAACCATGACCAACTGAAATAGAAACTCACAACATATCAAAGACCAATCTCCACAAACCATAAGAGAAAATGGATCAACCTGAATCAGATTACTACAAAGATGTTAAAACATGTATGAAAATTAATCTTTCTTGTTGGACATTGTTTTCACAGAGCTAGTTAGCTAAAAACTACCCCAGGAGGAGGACCTCTGTATTGAAAGTGGAATCTAAGGCAACTAGACAGGCCAGAATATTGTCAGAGAAGGCCCTTTTTGGGAAACTTGACAACTCTTGACTTTCAGGAGTTGTGCACTGTTAGTTGTCATTACAACTGCAAGGCAACAACGGGAAGAATCTTTTGATCAGATTATTCTCCTAACAGATAAAAGATATCAAAGCAATATGTTCTTTTAAGATTTTATTATTTAAAAAACTAAAAAACTAAAGGACTGCCTCTCTGAATATATCCCCAGAAGATATCCCTCTGCCCATACACACAGGCTTGTAGTCCCTGGTCCCAAAGAAACATTTGCTTTGTTAACTGGCATTGTTAAGTCAGAGCAGTCTCTTTGGGTCATTTTTGGCTTTCTGTCTCCTGTGAAAAGAGTCTTTTTTTAAGCAAGAGAAGAGTTGTTTTGACTTCCAAGCTGGTTAGATAATTTCTAACAGCAAGATTGGTTCTCACAAAAAGGGTGTCCTGACCCTATACAATTTGGAAGCTTCAGCTGGTACAGAATGCTACAGTTCAGCTATTATCAAGAGTAAGATGGAGTATACATATTACTCCCAATCTGCAGTCACTTCACTGGCTGGCTGTCAGTTACTAGACTCAGATTAATGGACTGGCTACCTCATGCAAAGCCCTTCATGGCCTTGGACCCTCATAGCTGTGGGACTCCTTCTGTGCTGCACCACAACAGCTTTGCTAATCAAAGAAGGTTCTTCTTGCCAGCCTACAAATGGGCAAAATCAACAACTGTCTGTAAACATGCCTTCTCTGTTGTATCCTCCAATTTGTGGAAAGACCTGTCTTAGGTGGTCAGGAGGTCTCCCACTCCCCTGGCTTTCAGCAAACTATATAATCTTATAGTCAGCCAAAACATAAAACACCCTTCCACTACACCTTCAACTGTCACACTTTGCAGTGGAAGAAGAAGAAATTGACTTTGGAATAGATGTCCATTACATCTATATGCAAAAGGTACACAGTCTGCTCCCAAGCAGCCATCATGGGGACCAGCCAGATACCAGGTTTGCAGGCCTTAGATTATATCTGTGGGATAGCTAGGGGATAATTAACTGCTTGCTTTTTCTGTCTCCCCAAAGCTGGGCGCATGTACCTAGGATAATATCACCTCCATTAAGATGCTACTAATTTCATCAACTCCCAGTCTTTCCTTCCCTGCTACACTTCTAAAACTTAATTAACAGTCACTAAAAGGATGTTCCACCTTATGTATTTCTCATGCTTTAATCCAGGGACCATCAAGACACATTTTTATTTCTGGTTTTACCTCAATAGAACAATCACATTGTTTATGTTCCTGGGAAACTTCCAAGGATCCACCCTAGGCTGCAAACAAATCCATCACTTGCTTCCCAGTTCCTATCTCGAAAAGAGCAAATAACAATCATATCAGGCTTATTGTTTTAGGGGCTAATATGCCAGTTTAGCCCAGCTTTATAATTTTCCTATTTAAGCAGAAAACTTAGCACCAATCTCTCTCTCTCTCTCTCTCTCTCTCTCTCTCTCTCTCTCTCTCTGTATTTGTGTGTATCTTTGCACTCTGCGTGCACCACTGGCTTGTGTGTAGCCTACTTTCCTTCTTTGAGTTGCTGTCATCTGCACTGGTTTCACAGACATTATCTCCATATCATATCATTAGCTATAATCCCCACCATTCCCTCTCTTTATTCCTGTTCAACCCTGCTTTTACATGGTTAATTTCCTGTGTGCCTTTCTGCAATGTATCTGTGTATTTGCTTCACATTCTCTTTTAATAAAATCACATTCCAGTATTCCTTTAAGAGTTTTCTTTAAGAGTTTCAATAGCCCTGGTATACATTGGTGGACATTCCATTATTACCCTCACTAGCTACATTTCCCATTCCAATATCTAATTTGGATAATATGGCATCAAAGTAACTCTGTACTAAATGCTTCAAAAAAGTACTTGGATAAATTATTAGGAACTATGGTCTATACTACTGTGAACAGCTTGCTGAAATCAGGATCCCGCTATGCAATTTTTGCATCATTTAGTGTGTTATGTTAATACTTAGGATTTGCTACAGTTCTGTTTTTAGACCTATGGCTGCTTCTGTCAACTGTATTGATTCACTCTATGTAATCTGCCTTGAGTCCAAGTGAGAAAGGCGTACTCTAAATAATAAATAAATAAAAATTTGAAACATTTAACAGCAGAACAGTATATCTGAAATCTTAACAGCAGAACATGTACCACTTTCTCCTGGTTGAGTTAAACTGCAGGACAGAGGTAATTTTAGAATAATGAACTGTGCTGGGAGAATCAGCAGCAGTTCACACCAAGAGAATGAATCATCCTGCCAAAAAAGAAAAGTTCTAAGTGCATGTTAACTACATAAAGCACAAGAGAAAATATGTAGAGGTACTATAAAGTTTGCCCTGCCCCTCCCCAAGGTTATTAAAATATCTGGGGAAAGCAGACATAGCAAGGGCCGCAAAGCAGTTTACTATATCACAATTTCTTCATTCAGCTGCTATGCTAGTGAAAGTTTTTTTTTTTTTTTTGACATTGTCAAGGATTTCATTCTAGTAAAAACAGCAAACCGGAATTAAACTTCATTGTCTATAGGACAAGAGCATCCATTCCACATACCTCTTACATTCTTAAAATTACAGTGGAAGAATATAAGGTTACTTGATTACAACAGTTGTTCAACCAATCGGAAACATATCTGTTAACTGAATTCAAGTCTGGGAAACTGAAATATTTTATTTTCATTCAAGAAATGTCTGTGATTACTGTCTTCTAAGAGGGAAAGTCATATCAGCTGCACCGTGTGTAAGCATTTCAAGTGTTTGTATCTCAACACATGATTTTTAGCATTAAAGCATTAGCACTGATATTACCATGAATAAGTAGGCTGATTGATTCCCCTTACTAAAATACTTGTGATTTTACCATATACTTTCCCCAAACCTACATTTAAGGCTTGTTGCTTTTTCAAAGATTCACTTAGTTCCCATTTCTGAGACCCACTATCCAGACCAGGCACAGTATTATTTTATACCTCAGAGGGTCTTTGTGGAAAAGAAGTTATGGATTGGTCTTCCTTACTCCAGTGTACAGATGGAAGCAAACTGGAAGTGAGACCATTCACATAGGCATGTCCCCCTGACCACATGCAGTAACTCTTATATGACCGAGAATTTGATAGAATACAGTAACCCCACATATTATGCAAACGAGAGAAGAGGTTGAAGAAGAGGGGAATAAGCAAAAGCAGAGGGAATGGGATGGCTGCTCCTACAGATTCCTGCTTCTGTAGAGCACCTAAGAACTGTATTATAAATGAACACTGTTTTAGTGACATTGCAGCATTTTAATTTTTAATCATTTTCGGTTGGCTCATAGACCATGAGTTGAAATAATGTAAATAGGGATTGGGTGAGAAAACATAAACTTCCTCTGAGTAAACTGAATGTCCCAATTCCCAGAAAGTAGAGAATACATACATTGGATTTTGGCAGTATTTTTAATGAGTAGAGCCCATTTTCAAATGAGGCAACATTTTCATGCGCATTTTTTAACACTAAGGTGGCACCAGCTGAAGACAGCAGAAATTTCCATTTCTACCAGCATACTTCAATGTCATAAACTGGAGGCTCTGTAAAGAAATACATTTCAAATCTATTTCAGATATTTTACACATAGTTCTTTCCATGTGCACAATATAAACTATACACATTCACAACTACTTTACCACCCCCTTTTACAGCAGTTGAGAGATGATATGTACATCCATCTGTCTGTCTGTCTATCTATCCACACACACACACACACCCACACTCATATACATATACATATACAGAGAGAGAGAGAGAGAGAGTTAGAATTCTGGCTATAAATGCAGCATTGTTAGTTTATCATCAACTTAATTTCCAAACATTTCATCATGACACAAACTATAAATTGTGTAGTATTTTTAATTAGCTCTCTCTCTCTTTACTTGGCAGCCATCAAGCAGAATTTTCCCCAATTGATTTTGTTGCTAATAAACCTGCCAGATCTGTCAATCAGTTCTTGTACTGTTGTCATTGATGCTCATACTATTTTTGCTAATTAAAAATCTATCTTTGCACATATTGTTCTTTAATAAGGAGTCAGGATATAAAACTAGTAGATGAGGATCATTAAATGTAAATAGCAAGTGACAACGTAGTGTTGGAGATAAATGATTTGCACAGCCAATATATCCTTAGGGTAAACAAAACCGCCTTCAACTATTCTTGCACTAGAAAACAAGACTAGTAATATTTGAGAGTTCTTGGCTCTTGGATAAACCATACAATAATGGAGAAATGAAATCCCAGCATGTTGCTTCCAGGGAGAAGAAAGCACACAGGTTAGGCAGGCTCCTTGAAACCAGCCTCTTCTTCAAGACCCTAAGTCTGAAGAGAACTAAACAAATAGAAGGTGCTACAGATGAAGAACACAATCTTTAAACAGCCCGTGGCGCCACGGGCGCCACGGACTATATAATTCGTTAAGCCCCCTAGAGGTGGGCTTTGTCCGTGATGAGGAAGGGTCCGGGTTGGACCCTTCCTCACGACAGACAATCGGAGGGACCAATCGGCAGGTTTGGTCCCTCCGATTCCCAGGCTGAGCAACTGCGAGCCGCGCGCAGCGCGGCTCGCAGTTGCTCCCGGTCTGATGCTGCGGGAGGCGCGAAGCGCCTCCCGCAGCGTCAGACCGCCGCCCGAGGGAACCCCCAGCAGTCGCGCGAAGCACGGCTGCTGGGGATTCCCTCCTTGCCGGTCTGACGCTGCGGGAGGCGCGAAGCGCCTCGCGCAGCGTCAGACCGCCGCCCGAGGCAACCCCCAGCAGTCGCGCGAAGCGCGGCTGCTGGGGATTCCCTCCTTGCCGGTCTGACGCTGCGGGAGGCGCGAAGCGTCAGACCGCCGCCCGAGGCAACCCCCAGCAGTCGCGCGAAGCGCGGCTGCTGGGGATTCCCTCCTTGCCTGTCTGACGCTGCGGGAGGCGCGAAGCGCCTCGCGCAGCGTCAGACCGCCGCACGAGGCAACCCCCCTTTCAAAACCCCTTTTTATAAAGGGGCTTTGAAACTAGTAAGGAAATAATGTGGATTATTATGTGCAGAGGGCCCAGTAACAAGAACAGATAGACAAATAGCATTTAGAGACCAGAGTTTTTAAAATAAAGTTTTAAAACATAACAGAGTAAGAAGAAAGAGTCCTCAGGAATAATACGCTTGCAATACAAATACAAAACAAGTTGTTTGTCTGAATTTGGAATGTGTTCCAGTTATTTACCAAATGGCAAATTAGTTTTGACCGTGAGTTATTTGTTGTGTTGTGCGCAAACACCCTTAAATGTTTCTGTAGCGCAAGCCAATCTTTCATGAAGAGATAGTAAAAGCAGGATTCACCTCTTTCCTCCTCTCAAAGTGGAATGTTTCTGCTGTTTACCGATGAGAGCCAGGGTGGTGTACTGATTAGGAGTGCTGACTTCTAATCTGGTGAGCCGGGTTTGATTCCCCACTCCACCACATGCAGCCAAATGGGTGACCTTGGGCTCGCCATAGCACTGATAAAGCTGTTCTGATCTAGCAGTAATATCAGGGCTCTCTAAACCTCACCTACGTAAAAGGGTGGCTGTTGTGGAAAGGGAAGGAAACTGTAAGCCACTTTGTCCTATTATGCATGGCCGCTGAAACGGCGGCATGGAGAACGCAGAGGAGGAAGAAGCAAAGCAAACGGTTTATGCACAGGATTCAATGCAACGGCGGCAAAAATCAGAGTATCCAATTATGCATGCGGCTTCTCCGGGGCTGCTTCTGGTTGCGCCCTTGTCCCGGGAAGCTCCACTTTCTTAGGCCCATTATACATGGAGGGAATAGTGCACATTTGGAGTGGAATGGCGGCGACTAAAATCACCGATAACGCACGGTGCCGGCTGCAACCGTCCGCAGATTAGGTGCATGCCGCCGAAAAAGCCACGTTAGTGAAACGTGGAAGAAAGCGCGCAGCTTCCAGGTGACCGGGGCGCAACCAGAAGCGGCGCCAGGGTCGCCACGTGCATAATTGGTTACTCTGGGTTGTGCCGCCGTTGCATTTCATCCTGTGCATAAACCGTTTGCTTCGCTTCTTCCTCCTCGTTGCATCCTGTCCCATGCATAAATGGTTTGCTTCGCTTCTTCCCCCTCCGCATTTTCCATGTGACCCGAAATCGCCGTTCCGGTGACCGTGCATAATGGGCCTTACGTATCTCACTAACGTGGCTTTTTCGGCGGCATATGTTGACTCTGCGCCCAGTTGCCGCCTGCAGCGTTCATAATTGGTGATTTTAGCCGCCACCATTCTACCCCGAATGCGGACCTTCCACTCCGTGCATAATGGGCCTTTGAGAATCCTTCTGGTAGAGAAAAGCGACATATAGAATAAGGTGACCAGATTTTAACACTGGTAAAGTGGGACACCATTGATCGGGAGGGTTCTTGAATAAAAATTTGGTCTAAATGGAGCAACAAAAAGTTTCATAGAACGCAAAAATAGTATTGTAATATATATATATTTTATTTCAACATAAATACAATTTTCCAGGTACCCCCAGATGTCCCTCCAAAAGTGGGACAATCTGGTCACCTTAATATAGAAACCAACTCTTCTTCTTCTTCAAAAGGAAAACAACATGTCTGCCATGTAAACATTAAACTGAGCTGTTGCCTAGGAAGTCGTCAGTACTCAGGTTATAATCAGAAGTAGCCAGGTTAAAATGTTCCCATTTTCAGACCCGTGGCTTTGTAATTGACTGCAGTACTTTCAGCTAGGAAGGATCCTTTACCCAACAGAAGATTTATACTGCCCTAAGAGTCAAAGACCCCACCCTCTTTAAACCAGTGTCAGACGAAAAGTGCTTCCCATTTCAAACATCAGATGAGAGTCATCCAAGCAAGCAAATGGGATATTACTTCCCATTAACCACATCCTAAGGAATAACAATCAGTAATTCCATAGCATAGAACCTAGCACCAATAACACTAGGTTTTTCTAAGACATTCCAAAATTATGTTAATTAAAAGACAGGCCCAGGAAAGAGAGGAGAGAAAGGTGTTCCATTACAATGAAGCACAACAGTGCCTAATACCTAGCTAAATAAGAGAAGTACTTATTCCTTGCAGGTGATATATTGATGTCAGATGCTAATTTTTAAAAAGTAATGTATGTAAGAGCCTTTGAACATAAATGTTGCAATGATGTATTTTTACTGTAGAAAAACAGTGCCAACCTAACAAAGAAAAAAGTCCTTGACCAAAATATCCGAGGATATTAAACTGAGACGTAATCTACTGATGCAAATCATTACATCTATTTGCATTTGCTTACTGAACCCTAACACAGAAATTAAACTACATAGAGTGGGGGAAAAGAGAGCCGGTTGTGCATGGTTAAAAGGAGACATCTTGGAGGATCCAAGCTCTTTCATTAATTTCCCCACTTCCCCTCATTAACAAGTAAAATGTTTTCACTGCTTGAAAAGTTTTAATAAATAGGAAAATGCAGGGCAGCCGACATAAGTTTTTAATGCAATATACAAAAGCTTTTAATATTTTTACATACATTAATGGAAAAGCTAAATTTTATAAGATTTCTTCTGTGAATGAAATGAACACTACATATACAATTATGAATCTCGTGATTTTTTTAACTCTTCCATTTCATGAGGGATATCAATTAACAGTTAACCAGATGAACATATGAGAACTGAAATATTATATATAAAGACTGGCCATATAATTCACTTACCAAAGAATTATATTCTTAAAGAGAACATCTTCTTTAAAAGAAAGAAGTCATTGGACGGATGGCTACAAGAAACTCAAGTTCAAAGTTGTAGTCAGCCATCAATTTCATTGTGATCTGATATAATTATCAAGAGTGGTATCTACAATAGATCAGAAACCTTCCAGTTTTCTGTGTGCAGGAGTCCTTTATACAGAGGAATATGCAACTCAATTGATCTAAGAAAAGGTCTACCATGAACTATTTGTGAGGCCATGAAGACCCAGTTTTTTAGTGACACGTTTCTCAAGAGCCAATGGCTTCCAAATGAAAAGTGTTTGGAAAGATTTATTCTGGTTTTATATAAACTTTTCTCTTTCTGTGTTATACACATATACAGGTATAGAATTTATTTATTTAGAAGATTTGTAACCTGCTCTCTCGGGGTGGCAAACAACATATACATTGTAATACTATCAATTGTGGTAAAATCCTGTTCAAATGTTCAGAATCTAAAAGCCTAAAATCAGGTGTCTAAGGCCCAAACCTGGGTAGGGCATGATGTAGGAGGGAGGGATTGGCCTCAATCGTAGGAAGAGCTCCATTTTAGAGTCCCTGTGGAACTCAGTGAGAGAACATTCCACCATTTGTAAATACCATACAAACTAGCTAATTTATAGACCAGTGTAAGATGTAAGATATGGGAGTCAGAAAGACAGAATATGAACGAGTTGGAAAGCCTCAAAAAGGAATGGAAAACTTTAAAAAAAATGTTACCTCAAGCAAAAAGTTAAGGGTTTTTTTCTTCCTCTGATCATCTAAGCTATAAGTATAAACAATCCTGTAGTTATCACCTGAAAAGCCATCAGAAGAAAAACTTGCCCAGTTTATTTTTAATAAAAGGAGGATCACAGTATATAATAACTCTTCCTGCCATATCCATTGAATCTGCTGAAACAGAGATTGATGTCTGGATATTTGTAACGGGTGAAGTAATATTTCTTTAATACACTTTTTTTCTGTATTCAGTTGCACTTTGAGAAAAGTAGCAGACCATCAGCGACAAATCTACCACTCAGAATCTGCCTTTTAAAATCAGAACCCATTTGTTAAAAAAATTAAGAAAGACAGAAAGTAGACTTATTTGAAATGTTTTGTGGATACTGTATGGGTTCTAGATAAGGTTACTAGGAGGAAGAGGTCAGGTGGGGGTAGGGTTGTGGGCCTGGTCAGGAACATCCCAACATGCTGATGTCAGAATTTTGGAGGCAATGCTCTGGTTTATGGCAAAACTCTATGGTAGTGTTTTGCCCAAAAAAGAGAGTGAGTGACATGCCTTGCACCCGCTTTTCCCACTCACAGAGATGGCACAGAACTTGCAGCTCTGCTTCATACACAGCCTATCATTGACACATGTCTGCCTCTCCAAAGTAGCAGTGCTGGCAGCCAAGTTGTTTTTTGAGCGGGGGGGGGGGAGTGCCAGTGCATGCAACAGCAGCACTGTCTGCATCAGCTCTGTGAGTTTCAGGTGGAGGGAGTAGGTACACACAATGGCAGCAAATGGTGTCTGTGTTGGCTCTGTGATTTTCAGATGGAAGGGAGGGCACATGCAATGGCAATGGGTGTCATCTGTGCCACATCTGCAACTTTCAGGTGATGGGTGGAGTGTGATGCTGGCTGGTGGTGTCTGCACAGGTTGTACAAGTTTCAGGTGCAGGGAGCCAGCATGTAGCATCTGTAGCAAAGCAACAAATGCTGTTTTGCAAGTTTTGGTTGGGGGGGGGGATTTTCCCATTTTATCCCTAAAGCAACGGGTGTGTGTGTGTTAAAGCAGGGTTTTTCTGGCTCCATTGGTGGTTTGGTAATTGTGTTTCTGAATCAAAAGAAGCGTAAACTCTCCCTAATGCTAAAATGAGTAAACTGAGGCTATTTATTTGTTTGTTTATTTATTATTTAGATTTCTTACTCACCTCTCCCCAGAGGTTCGAGGCAAGTTACAGCACATAAAACCCCAGTAAAACCATACAATAAAACCCATAAAAACAAGAATATATACAATTAACAAGCACAATACAAGCACAATAAAAGCAAGATGCAACAAAAAGCTAAGCCTATCTATACCACTCCTCAGTAACCCATCCGGGGGGGGGGGGATGCATACTCTTTGGTCACATTATGAGAAGGCAAGACCCACTGAAAATACTAGAAGCTAGAGCATTTGATGCATATAACTTCAGAGAATTATTGCACTGCTACACATCCCTCTTTTTCATTACTTATTTTACACAAGCATTTAAATTGCTTCCCATCTCAAGTCAAGGAGTTTTGAATAAGGGAAACGAGTAAGCAAGAAAAACAATTTTAAGATAAACTAAAACATTTATAGGCTTCTTTATTTTTCCCCAGACAATTTTTTTGTCCCCAGCAAGCACTAAACAAAGCATAACCTCATACAACAAATATACTATTCCAGTGATTATTATAAAATATATCTTATTCTCAACAAGGCCTCATCCATGGAAACTTTAATCCAGAGATTGGGTGTGTGAACAGATAAAACAGATCTTCCCACAACCTGAGAAAAATCCCAGGTTTTCAAAATAGAATTTTTTTAAAAAATAGGAGAGAGTTCTAAACCCTCTAGTAAGAGAAGTTGCGCCTATAGCTTTAATTAACAAATGCCCTCAGTGGCAGTTCCCAGGCAACCACAACAGTATTGCTATTCAATCCTTGGTTTTTCTCAAGATGAAGGGGCAGGGCCTTTTCCAGGGCTGTTTGGCCTTTGGGGAACAACTTATCTGGGCCAGGCCAGTCAACAATTATCAAGTTACTTGCAAGCACCAGACTTGCATGATGCCGGGCTGGGCTGCTAGCTCCTGTTCCACAACAACACAAAAGAGTATTACTTAAAGGAGCTCAGGGTAGTTTTTCTCTAATCAACTGTACAATTATTAATTGTACAACTGGTTTTCAACTAGTGAGTCACATGAAGAACAGAGATGGACTACCTGAATAGTACTAGCTCCTCTTTCTTGCTGGGGATTATTCTTAGACTTCCAAAAAGAAGACAGAATGGTTGCAGGAGTATGAGAGAGACAGATTTTAAAAAGGAAAAGTGGATGGAAGAGAGAATGACAAGAGAAGACAGTAAGGCCTATATAATGAAATATTAAGGGGGTCCAACATTGCAAGCTTGAGTAAACAATGATTCCTAGTCTGAAAAGGTTGTCCGTGAATCTCCACATGTAACTGTCTCCCAAACTGCTACATAATGAACCAAAATTTGAGCTGTCTATCAACCTCAACAAGACATTCTGTGCTCACTGCTCCTACCTCTTTTACTATGTGCATAAAGACATCTTTTGAGCAAAATCAATGTTTGCTCCAGTTGTAGGAGGTTTAACTGAAGACTCCCTTGTGTCATGAACAAGGAGACTTGAAGGGAAAGTTTTCTAAATGCTTCATCTCCTCCTACCAGCTAGGGAAGGTAAGATGACTTTCTGGAAGAAGGCACAGGATAAGAAGATTTAAAAGTAATAACATGGATTCCATCAGGAACAAGCATTGCTAGACTTATAATCCCTAGTCGTTAAAATACTCCACACACAGAAAATTCTGCTCTACTACTGACTTGCTGAAATGAAAAGTGATTGTCAGGACAAAGAAGCACATAACCTCCAACTCAAATCTGTTAATAATTTAAAAAAAATACAAAGCATCATAAGAAAACAAAATAATTGCAATTCATAAACAATTCCTACAATGTTTTCAACACAGCATAGTGAAATTTCACATTTTCTTGATTACTGGACTCTACATCAGAGAGTAGAGCTAAAAAGAAAACATTCTTTAAAGATTATAGTGCATGTTCATACGAAAATTTTATTGTTTAAACAACAGTATTACCTCCATAGCGGTAAGAAGAAATTAGATGGAGTAAATAATAAGTAAGATATTTATAGGAGGTAATGGCAAGTAAGTACATTTATATTTTTACCAACTTCAAGATAACATTGTTGTAAAATGTTCAAATGCAGAGACGGCAGGATGGGGGATAGGGAACATGAGACTGTAATCATGTATTTTCCATAGATGTTCACCAAACTTCATCATAACTAGGACTGTGATAAATGTTTACCAATATATATATGTATACAGTTACTCAAACATTTGTGTAATATTATCAATGGTAACTTACAGGTTAATATAAGCCAAAAGGAACACGTCACCATCCCTTACAAATCTACAGTTTAATTTTTTTTTCTGTTACAGGGAAACTAAACAGACAACTGCAAGTGAGATGCAAGAAGACAAGGCTAGCAAGAAAGTGATGCACACAAAAGCTGTGACACTGAAGATGCAACTTGATCTTGTGCCTGTTAACTCAAAACTAGGTCTCATGGTGCTTACTGGGGCTTACTCAGGGGTAGCAATCTTGAAAATCAGGACTTGGTTTACCAGATTACATGGGTTCTCCTCTCATTGCACAAACTCTAATATTCTATTGTTCAGCTAACCTAATCTCGCCACCACTACCAAGTCTTCAATGTTCTATGGCAGGCTTTCTCAGCAGGGTTTTTGTAAAATGCTGGAGTTTATCAACAACCCCAGAAAGATTTTGCCAATTGGGTGGGAGTTAATATTTTATATATATTAAAATGAGAGTACTTACCTCTCTGAACTTCACATACAGCGACTGAAGTCCAGAGAGGTACGTACTCTCATTTTAATTTAACTACATTGGGGAGGAGTGGCAGGGGGAAGTATAGTGGTGGATGCCTGTCCTAACCCTATTCCTGGCCCAGCAGAGTAGACATTTGGCTGTTTTTAGAATGGAGTGTATGTGAGGCCCATTATGCATGGCTGCCAAAATGGCGATTTCAGGTCACATGGAAAACGTGGAGGGGGAAGAAGCGAAGCAAACCGCTTATGCACGGGATGGGACGCAATGGCGGCAAAACCCAGAGTAACCGATTATGCATGCGGCGACCCCGGTGCCGCTTCTGGTTGCGCCCCGGTCACCCAGAAGCTGCGCTTTCTTCCGCGTTTCGCTAACGCGGCTTTTTCGGCGGCATGTACCGAATCTGCGGCCGATTGCAGTCAGCTCCGTGAGTTATCGGTGATTTTAGTTGCTGCCATTCCACCCCGAATGTGCGCTATCCCCCCCCGTGCATAATGGGCCTGACAGAGCAAGATTTCACATCCAGTGTGAGTGACTGGGTGAGTGACAGGTGACTTCTGAGGCTGTGGCAAGAAGATCTGGCCTGCTGACTTGACTTCTGAGGTTTTTCAAAGCCTGAAGAATGTTTCAAGGGCTTCTCAGTGGTAAAAAGGCTGAGGAAGGCTGCTCTATAGATACTTGTGATGCAGAGTTCCGCTCTCCATGAAAGCTCTCTCTTGCCTTCTCTCTCTTTTACTATACCTAGACAGGCCTGGATACCTCTTAGGATGTCCATTTGCTGCTCATCCATGCATTCAGTGTGGAATCCTTCACACCACATAATATCAGTTCTTACAGGAAGAAAAGGCTCTCCACAAGCACTGAAAGGCCTGAATGGTAAAAAGGAACCACGGTGGAAAAAGAAACAAAAGCTTTAGACAGCGTTCTGTCTCTGCAAAAGAATTAATCCTCTTGATTATTGAATGAATGAATGAATGAATGAATGAATGAATGAATGAATGAATGAATGAATGAATGAATGCCTAACTGGGCACTCCCTAACAGAGAGAACAACAAACAGAGGGGCAAATCCAGTATTTGGGACATTCCTAAGGGTTACCACCATGAGAAGTTGGGTGTGGACAGCTGAGAGGAGAACTGGAGAAGCACACCCCAGCATTGGGAAGTAAGGGAACTTCCCCATAAAGTACTCTGCTCTATTGTAGTGGAGCTGTAAAAGAGAATTTGTCAAATAATATAAAGTTGGCATTACACATCTGGGTTTGAGTTTCATGGGAGTCAAAATGGACAGGACATGAAGAAAGGACTATCAGATGGCCTACTGAGACTTCCCATGGTCACAGACCTGCTCACCATACTGTGGTTTCCCACAGGCACATAACATGGGGGAACCTGTTCTGTAATGTACACTATCTGCCAGCTCTCCAAAGCAAAAATGGCACCTCTGTAGAGATTCAGGTTGCTTCAGTCCATCCACACTTGCAACCACACTTGCAAGAGTGAAATGAGACTAAATGGCTAATATTATTTTAATACTTGCAGGCCAAAATGCTATTCAGGTTTCTGTATTTAAAACTTGCTATTACAGTACAAAGAACAATCACAGGAAAAAGAATCATGACAAGTGATGATATCCAGACTATTTTACACAGGCTGATAACAATGCACATTTACTATATAATTGACATGTCAACAGATTATTCATACTTTCTAAATATTTGCTTATTTGACTTTTAAAATAGTTTCTTCCAACCATTATGAACTGTGATCCTGCTCAGCAGTCTGGGATCCCTCCAACCATATTTTGTGAGAAGCTGTGTGGAATTTCTTGTGCACAAGGACACATATCATGCCACTGCCATCAGGAAGCTGAGGCTAAGAGTGAATGGCGTAAATGGTTTTAGCAGGACAGCTGCTCTCAGCATTGAATTGCAAGTCTTGAACAGAACACCACAATTCAGAGCTCATTCTCAAGCTACTGCTCAGCTTCCAGAAAGAATGGACCCCCTTACTGGAGTCCCAAAAGCTTTCATACTTCTATGTCATAGGAGCCCATTTTTATTAATATTTTGAATGTGTGTTCTTGCTCCTTTTGCTTATTAGCCACTTTAAAAAGGAGAGTATGCACTATTATGTTCTGTTTTTATTTCTTCTTTCATAAAAATTATACTTAAATATTTCAAGAACTATTGCCTATCAATAAAAGGGAAAAATAAAAGCATTATGGTAAGAATTACCTTAAATACTAACATATACGAGGATGAAATCCCAATTCTTTCCCTAACAAAGCCTGATAAGTACCAGGCTCTATTTGAAGCCACACATATTCATATGGATTAAAATGATCAAAAATCAAAATGTTTTGTAGTTGATGACTATTACAAGAATCTAGACAATTATATTCCGTTCCAGTTGCGTGGAAATCTGTAGCATGTATGCACGCATATGCATATAATCAATCTATGGGATAGGCTTACCCACTGGATGACAGATCATTGCCCTGCAGTTGGATTTCGTGCACTCCTGTACTGCATCCAGATATCTCAATTTTCCCCACAGGACTGCTCAGCACCACAGACATCTTCTCACACTGAGTTTTTCCATCTTTAGAAGCAATCTATTCAAATGAAAATCAAATAAATTGAATGCATTCTCTCCAAGTATACCACATCTCAAAGATTTGCACATTAAAGCGCATTTCATGTATTGCTCCAAATAGAAAAAGAAAATATTGACTTAAATCTGTCCTATATGGTTGGTGGAAGAGCCCAGAAGAACAGGTCAGCTTCCTCCTCCATAAGCAGAGACAACTAACTAGACTAGAGCATCTTCTTCCGGAGAGGGCCAACTCCCTTGAAACCTTAACGATAGCTGTAGCTAACTTTAGGAAAAACAGAAATCTACAACAGTCTAAAACTAATAGAAGAAGGAATTAAATAGATGGCAATTTTAATTATATTGTTTTAAACTATAAGCCGCCTTGAGCTGGACCAAAGCAGCATCAGAAAAATACCCTAAATAAACAAGTAAGGAACCCAAAGTGTTTAGATTAGATGACCCTACTAGGGAACAGCATGAACAAAACGTTTTCTACCAACACAGAACATCCAGTTCTACTCTTGGGTGGATCTACCAACTAACCTATTTATCTGGACAAAATGAATATTTCCAGTTACACTCGCTTCCCTTTCTTGTATAGCAGAAAAAGTAGACAGGCAAAGGAGCGTTTAAAAGAGGTATTCCATTTTAGGAGCGAGTCAAAATATTCAACAGAGAGTATGTTGAAGTCTTCTTTGCTCAAAAGAGGCATCACTTACACAGTGAAGAGCCTGCAAATGTCTGCTGGGGCAGCCATGTTGCTAGAGGCTATTGAGGCAGCTGTCCAACATAGCAAATACACTGAAAGACCCTCTAGAAGTTCAAAATCATTGGGACTACAGAAAAGAGATACATGTTCCAAAATCTAATTACAAGCAGTTTTCTATATGTATGCCTAGGCAACATATAGGTGATCTGTGTTAGAAAATAACCCAAAGCCTTGCTGGATTTTAGATTTTTTTTTAAGCACTTGGAATTTTTAATGTAAAAATTCTACCCCCTCTTCCAGCTGAGACCCCCTTGGTTAGTGGGACACGCATCTTATTTTGTTAGTCGTTTTAAAAGGCTCTCCCTTTTACAGCCTAAGTGCCCAGGGACCTGAAACCTGAAAAGTCTCAAAAAGGCACCTGGGTATAGCAGTGAAGGCCTGGGAAAGAGGTAGGGTATGCTGGCATTACAGAATGATTTAGTGTAATCTCTCACAGCTCAGGTATCTCAAAAATAATAAGTCTTAACAAATCTTTTCAACACTGGAAAATCCTGTTATATCCCAGAGGTATCAGTCTAAACCAGTGGTCGATCTAGTCCAGCATCCTGTTTATGCAGTGGCCAAATGGTTCCAACCAGTTTCTCTGGAGCTCTAGAAACAGGGCACAGGCCTTACCTCCATGAATCTGCCTAATTCCCTTTTAAAGCTGTTTGTGCTTAAGGCCATCATTACATCCTTTAGAAATAAATTCTACAATTTAATCACTTGCTGTGTAAAGAAGTATTTACTTTTGTCCATCTTGAATCAACTGTCCATCAGTTTCATTGTGTGCCCCTGAGTTCTAGTATTTAGGAAGAGGGAAAGACAAAAAAAAAAACCTTTCAAACAAAAAAATATCCCAACTTCAAGTATAAATTAATGTGAACACATATGAACCTGGGGAAGAGGGGGAAATCTTAGTAGATAGCTCAGTGAAAGTATCAACCCAGTGTGTTGCAGGGGTGGAAAAGGCAAAATCTGTGTTTAGGATTATTAGGAAAAGGATTGAAACCAATTATAACATTATAATGTCCCTGTATAAATCTATGGTGCAGCCTCATTTGGAATATGTGTACAGTTCTGGTCCATAGCTCAAAAAGGATATCACAGAGCTTGATAAAAGTACAGAATAGGATAACCAGGATGGTTAGGGGGTTGGACCAGCTTCTCTGTCAGGAGAGGCAGAAGAGTCAGGGTCTTTTTCATTTAGAAAAGAGATAACTAATGGGAGGCATGATAGAGAGTTATCAAATTATCTTAAGAGAACCTTACACTTGCCAACATTTGCCATGTTGTCACTCACCCAATTTGTAAAGTCAAAGCACACAGCTCCAAGCACTACATCTACATCTCAGTGTCAACACATGATGCTAACTCAATACAAAAATTGTACAAGAAGAAAACTCAGCTACACAGATCATCACAAAAGTAGAGTCTATGTGAGAACAGATCCAAACTCTTCAATCTGCAAAAGGACAAACAAAGTTCAATTCTGGGTATAAGCTTGTTGAGTGCCACTGCACTCAAACTCTGTTCTATTGCTTCAGACCAACATGGCTACCCATCTGAATCTGTACCCACAAAAATCAAGGGCCATCCTAATTGTAGTCCATGGACATCTGGAGACCTACAGTTTGGCCAACCCTGATCTAGACATAAATTTCATACCACTTCCAGAGAGCAGACAGTCCAATTGGCCCTAAGTAGTATTTATTACTTGATTAAATTCATCATGAGTTTTCCTCTACTTAAATACAAGTGTCCAGATCTCCCAGCTATGGCAGCCTCCCAGGCATCCATACTAGGAGGCTGGACTCACCAAGCCTATGGCTCTGTAGAAAGAGGATCCGACAGCCAGGCTCCCTGAGAGGAAAGCCTCCTAGGGAGAGTGAAGCCATCAGGAGAGGGACCCTATCACCATCCCCTTGACAGGGCAGTCAGCCTGGTGAGGGACCAACTGCAGAAGTCCCAAGGGTGGCGGGGAAAGCAAGGGTTTCAAGACAGTAACTTGCAAAATCAGTTGATGATGTGAATCTATTACTTCTGCCCCAGCAGAGATTACTACTATATCCAGTCTTAATCAAACAGTCTATCCGTAGCAAAAGAAAAGAGTCTGAGCCACATGAACTACCCCCATCTTACCTGCAACATAACAGAGATGTCCATTTCTGAGTGACCTTGCCACAGTTGCATGACAAATCCTGAGTCTCACATATTAATGGAACTTTAGCATGAATGCTAAATTCTCCAAAAACCCAACACTACTATACCATTTCAAGTACAGTGCTGTTGATATACCAGCAGAACCCTTATATTTCCAGAAGCATTCTCTAGTTGATGTCTACCTGGGTTGGGCTCCTAGGCAAGTATATAGACAGACCTGGCTGTTGTAACCTATAATCTACCTGTACAAATATCTGTTGTACAACTATCCTTCTGAAAGTAACCACAGGCAGAGTAATTCAGCAGTGGAATCAGATGCCTAAGAAGGTAGTAAGCTCCTCATCACTGGTGGTCTTTAAGCAGTGGTTGGGCAGTTATTTATCATGGATGCTTTAAGCTGATCCTGCATTGAGCAGAGGATGGGACTAGATGGCCTGTATGGCCCCTTCCAGCTCTATGATTCTAGGTCCATGAAGAAATCACCAGCATGTTTTGCTTCCAAAACTCATACTAGACCAACATTTTCATGTAATGGATTATGGTGGTTTTACTATTGACTGGCTTGGCACTGAGGAGAATAAAACAAAGAGCCAATGAAAGTCTGATCATGCCCACTGGAAGAGTGAAAGGACTGGAAGACACATGAAAGAAGGAAAACCCACATGTTCTTAGCATTACTTCCACTAAGAGACCTTGCTGCTGCCTAGCTTCTAACCCCTGTGAACAGCTGATAAAAGCCTTCCTCTCTGCCACTGCAAAACCCGTAACCAGTAGCTTCTCCTAGACTCATTTGAGCTCCTGTCATAACTTCTACAGCAGCAACCCCCCCCCCCAATCTTTTGGCAATAGATCACTTTAGCACAATAAAATCAATTACAATGTAAAACATAAAAAAACCCCTAAGAAATATAATCACTGGGCTAACTGAGAATTAGAGAGACTAAAGAAGCTGAATCAAATTCTACGGTTTGCATTATAATATTGACAATACACACACACACAATTATTCACCAGTATGACCCACTCAAAATAGAACTCCCTATAGCCTAAAGAACAGAGAACACGATCTACACTTTCTATCAAGTAATGGGGATAAGAAAATGCAACCAAATATTCACAATACACCAAGTGCCAGCGTTTCTTTCCCATAAGCGCTGTCAAAACCAAAGGGCAGTTACTGCCCTTTGGCAGTTACACTAACTTCAACAAACCTCTCTGATTTATTATGAGGTACAAAGATACAAACCCTGAGAAATAAATCCTCACCATTCCAATCGCCTTTCTTGGAGCAAAAATTCTAGCTTGGAAAGGAGCTAGAGTTTGCATAACTGGATTTCACAGCAATTACACAACAGCCAATATTTTGAACATGGAAATGATTCAATGGAAGCGTGGCATACCCTGAAGGGCTTTTCCCTTGGCTTCACACACTGTTGAAATTACAGAAAGCAGTGCAACATGCCCAGGGTGTGGTGGCAACTACATTCAAATACCAATCCAATGCCTGACATCAGCAGTGATACTGATCACATGCTGCCTTCAAGATCAAGCTTAATTTTTACTGAATTTACCCGAAGCTAGGGAAATGGCTGTTTTTAATTGGGCACGGAGAAGAAATTGATTTTCACGGCTATTTGCAGATCAATTGAAAAATGAAATGAATTTTGTTTCATCCTCCCTTTTAACCTGAATAGGTATTTAAATAATAATGATCTGAACTAACTTAAAGGTGAAGGCAAGGATTTCTCTGTGCTAACAGCCAAAGAAGTAAAGCCAGCACTGTGGTCGTCATAAATCAGCCTCTAGCCCTACATGCTTATGTTAAAACCTTGGCATTAATTCTTGTCTGCATCACAATTCACCTTTAGTCTTTTCAGAGCCAGCTCTAACTAAGACTCGAGCCCAGTGATGTTGAATACAGACTAGAAAAACTTCAGAAATCTATTGGACCTGGAATCAAGTTCAAATCTCAGCTCAGACTTAGTACTTGTCGTATAAAATAAAAGCAATGGACTGCCAGCTGGCTCCCAAGCTAGCTTTGAAAAATGAACAAGAACCACTGCAACCTTTCATACCTCAGGTATTAAAAGGTATTTGAAAATATTCAAGACTTTATGGTGTTTGATAGAATTATCCTCCTTCCCTGCACCTTATTTGTGGTTCAGTGTGCCTTGAGCTTTCTGAACACAGGTTTGCTTCTAACTTGGGCATCCTAAAATCTAATCCAGTGAGCAACTGTGTACAATTGTGGACAGTGTACAATGATCGTATGTAGGCTTATGTATTGTCTGCTGTTCTATGCCAAGTTCATTGCATTGAGTCAACACCGAGGATACAACAAAGAATATTTCTCTTAAAGCAGCATACAGGACACAAATATTACAACAAAGCATCCAAAATAGGGTCGGAATAAATAAGGATGTGTGGGAGCCCTCCACATCTTATGGTACTCTAGCACAGGAGTGCCCAAACTGTAGCACTCCAGATGTCCATGGCAGTGCTGGCAGTGGCTCACGGTAATTGTAGCCAGTGGACATCTGGAGAGCCACAGTTTGGCCACCCTTGCTCTAGTAAATGACACTCATTCTAGTAAATGACCACAGCTAGGAGAGGAATGAGTGCAGAGGCCAACTCCGATTGACTGTAAAGGGAAGAAAAGCAAAACAAAGCAGGGTACCACTTCTCATCAAGCCCACCTCTCAGAACTGTGGCTTGATAGTTGGTCCAGAGAGTTCAGTTGTCTCCCCCATTTCCATTTCTTCATCATAGGCAAAAAATACTTAGTAAGGAGGAACCAAGGCCATATACAATTTACAGAGCCGCGCTGACCCTACCCATAACACCAGGGAGGCACACACAGACAGAGGAGGCCTCTTCTGAACCATGCTATGAGGTCACACTGTCCAATAGGTATAAAATCTGCAATGCACCCTTGGCAGCTGCAAATGCTGATTAATTGGTTTTGGTTATCCTTATTGTGCTTCTGCCTTTAACTTCAAAGTGCGAAAATCATTTTGCCATCTTTGTTTCATTTGCCTTCAGCAAAAATGTGTAAGATCAATTACCGCCTCACTCCTGTTCTACAGACAGGAATAAAAAGCTGAATGAGTAAGAGTCCACATGTTTGTTTTTTTGTTCATTTATTTATATATTTATATAACACCCTCCCCGAAGGCTCAAGGCAGTTTACATAAGAACAAAGAACAATACATAAAACAGTCTATAAACATGTGAATAACCTTACAATAATAATAATAGTTGTAACCATATAACAATATAACAGTATAAACAAGATAAACAATACAACAGTGCAACAATGCAAACAGGTCCAGAGCATATTGGTGGAATTCTGGGGGGGGGGGGCAGGGCAGGGCAGGAGGAGGCAGACCCTCCCCCCCCCCAAAAAAAACACCCAAATTCAGAACCTGGGTTTTTCAAAACATTCTAGATGTGGGAGATAAAGAAATCCTATGAGAACATTAACAAACAAAAATTCAAATACAGACGAAAAGTTAAGGCTTGAATTATGTTGGCAAGCAGCAAGATTCATAAATGATCTAAAAGAAAACACCCCAAACCCATTGGTTCATTTGTAACCTGTCTCATTCTTGAGGGACTAGGACTACAATGTAAAATCATAGGAAACTCTGAAAAGCATACAGAAAGGCAAACCTCCTGGGCTTGTCTGGCACCTTGTTTCTACAGAATTCCTGAATTGACACTTTTTAGCTACCATCGCACACAAGAGGCATAGTTGTCTTGCTCCGGAACACTGTCAACAGTACACTAGGCCCTGCAACATAAAACAAAATAATTTTACAGTTACCAACCAGACACAGTACTGTAGAGTGACAGTTTGTCACGAAGCAGTAAGGGCTGTGGCAGTATGGTGTTGAGCATAAATGTCAGTTTCTAAACTGTTATGTCTTGGCAAGCATCAGCTTCAAATGTGTCTTGCCATCCCAGAATCTCACTCTCTATAGTACACTAAAGTTAAGTTAATCCTGCCATAATTTAGCAGATTTGCAACCTGTTGGAACAAGAAACCTGAAACTACTGAACTCGATTATGTGCAAGAGAATGTAATTATTTTATGTAAACTCTGAATTAATTCTGTGTGGGATTAAAACATTATGTCCAGAAAATTATTTACAGTGCAAAGCAAAGACTGATGAGTCAAGTACAAGGTCCTATAAAACACATAGATTGTTCCAGTCAAATTACAGCCTAACAAACATTATCTATTAAGCTATGAGGAGACCCACCAATGTGCTGTTAGGTCCATCACCCGTGAACCAGGTTCTACATAAAGTTCCTGGATATGATTTTTATCTAATTTGTGGCCAAGGCTCAAACAACTGTATTAAAAAAAGTTATAATCATTATGCAAAAACTAAAGAACAGGCAACACAAACAGCATGTGATGGGGGCAGTTCAAACATATTGCAAAAACTGTGGTTTAATTAACTTTAGCACAATTACCGTATATACTCGGCCTATAAACTGAGTTTTTCAGTCCTTTTTTTAAGCTGAAAAAGTCCCCCTCGGCTTATATGCGGGTATTAAAAAAACAGCTTCCAGACAAGACTGGAGGGTGGGGGGTGGGAGACAAGTATACTTGCCTGAAGAAAGGCAGGAACAGCAGAGACACAGCAAGCCTGGGAGGGAAAGAGCAGTGTCCGCCTCCCCACTCCTTGCCTTAACGAAGCTAACATGAGGCTAGCACGTGTTGCAGGAAGCTCTGAAGCCTCTGTCTCAGAAGAAGAGAGAGCAGAAGGAGGAAACACCCCTAGAGGAAGGATAAAGGCAAGAGGGGTCAGCAGGAAAGAGGAGGGAGGAGGAGGGTGGGAAGAAAAGATGGAGATGTCCCGGAGGACTGGAAAAGAGCAAACGTTATTCCGATCTTCAAAAAAGGGAGGAAGGATGACCCGGGAAACTACAGACCAGTGAGTCTGACCTCCGTTGTGGGGAAGATAATGGAACAGATATTAAAGGGAGTGATCTGCAAACATCTGGTGGATAATTTGGTGATCCAAGGAAGTCAGCATGGATTTGTCTCCAACAGGTCCTGCCAGACCAACCTAGTTTCCTTTTTTGACCAAGTAACAGGTTTGCTGGATCGAGGAAATTCGGTTGATGTCATTTACTTGGATTTTAGTAAAGCTTTTGACAAGGTTCCCCATGATGTTCTGATGGATAAGTTGAAGGACTGCAATCTGGATTTTCAGATAGTTAGGTGGATAGGGAATTGGTTAGAGAACCGCACTCAAAGAGTTGTTGTCAATGGTGTTTCATCAGACTGGAGAGAGGTGAGTAGCGGGGTACCTCAGGGCTCGGTGCTCGGCCCGGTACTTTTTAACATATTTATTAATGATCTAGATGAGGGGGTGGAGGGACTACTCATCAAGTTTGCAGATGACACCAAATTGGGAGGACTGGCAAATACTCCGGAAGATAGAGACAGAGTTCAACGAGATCTGAACACAATGGAAAAATGGGCAAATGAGAACAAGATGCAATTTAATAAAGATAAGTGTAAAGTTCTGCATCTGGGTCAGAAAAATGAAAAGCATGCCTACTGGATGGGGGATACGCTTCTAGGTAGCACTGTGTGTGAACGAGACCTTGGGGTACTTGTGGATTGTAAACTAAACATGAGCAGGCAGTGTGATGCAGCGGTAAAAAAGGCAAATGCCATTTTGGGTTGTATCAACAGAGGCATCACATCAAAATCACAAGATGTCATAGTCCCATTGTATACGGCACTGGTCAGACCACACCTGGAGTACTGTGTGCAGTTCTGGAGGCCTCACTTCAAGAAGGACATCGATAAAATTGAAAGGGTACAGAGGAGAGCGACGAAGATGATCTGGGGCCAAGGGACCAAGCCCTATGAAGATAGGTTGAGGGACTTGGGAATGTTCAGCCTGGAGAAAAGGAGGTTGAGAGGGGACATGATAGCCTTCTTTAAGTATTTGAAAGGTTGTCACTTGGAGGAGGGCAGGATGCTGTTTCTGCTGGCTGCAGAGGAAAGGACACGCAGTAATGGGTTTAAACTTCAAGTACAACGATATAGGCTAGATATCAGGAAAAAGTTTTTCACAGTCAGAGTAGTTCAGCAGTGGAATAGGCTGCCTAAGGAGGTGGTGAGCGCCCCCTCACTGGAAGTCTTCAAGCAAAGGTTGGATGCACACTTTTCTTGGATGCTTTAGGATGCTTAGGGCTAATCCTGCGTTGAGCAGGGGGTTGGACTAGATGGCCTGTATGGCCCCTTCCAACTCTATGATTCTATGATTCTATGATTCTATGAAAAGGGGGGGAAATCCTGCCCAAAAGAGGGGGGAGGGGAGGAAAGGCAAAAAAAAAAAAAAAAAACACTATCCAAACACCACCTTTGGCTGATATGTGAGTAAGTAAGTTTTTCCAGCATTTTGTGGTGTAATTAGGTGCCTTGGCTTATATGCGAGTTGGCTTATATGCAAGTATATACGTTAATTGATACTGTGTACATAGAGCACTAGATTAATTTTGGTCTGCAATATCAGAAACTGAAGCTGGTTTTCTAACTTTATGCCAACTAAACTCTAATCATGTCAGGCTTCAAACCCCTGCAGAAGAGAGTAGCTGATGGTTCAGCCCCCCCCCCCACTTGCTTTCACACCCAGAAAATAGGTGTGAAGGCCAAAAATGTGATGGTAGAGAGGGAAAACTGCTTGGGGGGGGATTTTTTTTTTGAAGGGGGGAAATAAAATTTGGAAAATGTTGAAACTTATGAAATACTTACAGGCCTGTCAAATTTCATCTGTTACTGTTTAAAGATCATAAAATTCAGAATTTACAATTTAGTATATGAAATTACAATGTTTGACATATGGGATTTAAAAGTAGGGAAGGAAAACAAAGTTTGTCCCAAATTTTGGTCTGTTTGGGGTTAATGAACTATAGTTTTTGAACTGAAGAACCATAATTTGTGGTGGCTTGTGATGGTTCATGAAGAGCAGAAAGCTGTTCTATGGGAACAGTTTAGCAGCTGTTTGGTTTAAATGGCTCAGCGCCTATTTAAACTCTGCTTTTAGCTCCTCATGTGTTTTCACAGAGAGCAAAAGCAGAGTAGTTTAAATCTTCCTGGTTTCTGCTGTACACAAAAAGCTGTAGGGAACAGGAAGAAAAGTGTAAATGGAAGGAGGGAAGTGCATTCCTGGTGGCACTTCACCCCCACCTTTGTGGTGGCCAGGAGAAAAGGAGAAGGATGCCTCTTCTCAAGTAATTCTTCCCACTTCTTGTATCCAAAAGAAAGGGAAAAGGGAAGGCTCTCCCTTCTCCCTTTCTCTTGAAAGACAGAAGGGAAGCCTCTTTGAGAGCCAGTTTGGTGTAGTGGTTAGGAGTGCAGACTTCTAATCTGGCAAACTGGGTTCGATTCTGCACTCCCCCACATGCAGTCAGCTGGGTGACCTGGCTGATAAAACAATTCTGACCGAGCATTGATATCACGGTTCTCTCAGCCTCACTCACCTCACAGGGTGTCTGTTGTGGGGAGAGGAAAGGGAAGGCGACTGTAAGCTGCTCTGAGCCTCCTTTGCTTTAGGATGCTTAGGGCTGATCCTGCGTTGAGCAGGGGGTTGAACTAGATAGCCTGTATGGTCCCTTCCAACTCTATGATTCTATGATTCCTTCAGGTAGAGAAAAGCAGCATATAAGATCCTCCTCTTCCTCTTCTTCTTCCCCAGCAAACTCATCTTCCGGGAAAGAAACTTCCCTTCTCTCTTTCCCCTGGCTACTTAGGGAGAATGGAAACATCTTCCCTGTAGATTCTCCCCCTTCTCCTGACTGTGTGACTGGGAGAAGGGAAGCCTCTTCTCCAGACATGCCTCCCCTTTCTCCTGGCTACATGTATTCATGCCACAGCCCCTTTTTTCAGGAGCTGAGCCCAAAAGAAGTGACCAGATATGAAGCTCTAGATCTACAGGAGAAATAAAAAAACAATAAGTGTCCAGGTGCTGATGGCATACACACACTTCAGAAACTCAGTTGTTCTATTAATACATATAAAGTAACCAACCAAATTCAGCCAATTTACCAGGTGACTGGAGAGAAGCAATGAGGACCCAGTGGACATTATATACTTGGATATTCAAAAGGCTTCTGCCAAGGTACCTCACCAAAGAATCTTGAGTAAGTTTAGCAATCATGGGATATGAGGATGGGTTCGCTTATGAAGTAAAAACTGGCTAAATAGTAGGAAGCAAAGAGGAGGAATCAGTGGCTAGTTTTCTTTACAATGGAGGGAAGTAAACAATACAGTCTCACAAGGATTGCTATTGGGGCTAAAAAGGTGAAGGTATCCCCTGTGCAATCACCGAGTCATGTCTGACCCTTGGGGTGACACCCTCTAGCGTTTTCATGGCAGACTCAATACGGGGTGGTTTGCCAGTGCCTTCCCCAGTCATTACCATTTACTCCCCAGCAAGCTGGGTACTCATTTACCAACCTCGGAAGGATGGAAGGCTGACTCAACCTTGAGCCGGCTGCTGGGACTGAACTCCCAGCCTCATGGGCGGAGTTTTGAGACTGCATGTCTGCTGCTTTACTACTCTGCGCCACAAGAGACTCTTCTATTGGGGTTATTGGGGCTAGTACTATTTAAATTATTCATCAATGATCTAGAACTAGGGGTGAGTAGTGTAGTGGCCAAGTTGGCAAATGACAAAAAATATTCAGGATAGTTAAAACCAAGACTGTCTGTGAAGAGCTCTAAGTAGATATCCACAAACTGGGTCTGTGGGTGACAATGCGACAAATGAAGTTCACTATTGGTATAGTTATGCAAACTAGGGCAAGAAATCCAACTCCAAGTATAAGCTAATAGGCTTTGGACTTGCTGAAACTGAGACAAAGAAAGATCTTGGGGTTGTAGTAGAAGGCTCAATTAAAGTCGTAACCCAGTGTGTTACAGTGGTGAAAAAGGCAAATTCTATGTTAGAGATTCTTACAGTTCTGGTCATCATATCTCAAAAAGGACACTGCAGAGCTGGAAAAGGTTACAGAGGGGGCAACCAAGATGATTAGGTGGTTGGAGCACTTGCCTTATGAGGAAAGGCTGAAGAGTCTGGGACTGCATAGGGTACAGAGAATTGACAAAGAGATTTTTTTCTCTTCTCCCAAAATATTAGAACTCGAGAACATCCAATGAAGCTGATAGACAATAGGTTCTGGATTGACAAAAGGAAATACTACTTTATAGAGAGAGTGATTAAAATGTGGAATTCACAGCTAAAGGATGTAGTGATAGCCACAGGAATAAGAAACCTTTAAGGAGGATTAGAAAAATTAATGGAGGATAAGTCTATCAATTGTTGCTAGTCATGGTGATTGAATGAAACCTCTACATTCAGAGGCACGACTAACCTTTGAATCCCAGAGCCAGGAGGCAACGTCAAGGGAAGGCCTGGGCCTCTGACATTTTATTTATTTATTTATTTGTTTGTTTATTTATTTATTTTCGTATTTATTGACGGCCACTCCCGGACCCTTCCAACTCATGTTGGTTTACTGGCTGTCCATGAGGCTGAACTAGATGAACTACTGGTCTGATGAATCAGGGCTTACGTTCTTATATTTTAAAACATATTTTAAAAGTTCTATAAATCTCAAGCACTGTCTCCAAAGAACTTCCTACAGCCTAAAGAAGTACAAAACTGACAATAATTTATTTTAAAAGTCCTAAGAAAACCCAATGGCCTTAGTTGAGTAACAACATCTACATCCAATGTCAGACACAACATTTAAAAAAAATAAAAGGCAATGATTATCAGTGCACTATTATTTATGCTTAAGACCCAATAAAGCTGCAAGGATATGAGTAGCACAAGTAATTGTGTTCCAAATCTTTTGAATAACTTTAAGCAGACTATTCAAAAAGAGAACGAAGCACTGACCTTAGAATACTCAACTTGCACTTTGTGTATGTAAAGGATGTGTTTATAAACTTCCAGTACTTCATTATCACTGGAATTGACTGAGATTGCTGACTAACTTTGGTCTTGCAATCTATTTCACAAGTAGGAGTGAAGGGGACAGAGATTAAGCTTAGTTTGAATTCTTGTAAACTACTGAATGCCAATGTTCATTTGGCTCCTTACAGAGGTCACTGCTCTCTTCCCAAGGGAAGTCTAAGCAGAAACTGTAGAACAATTCTTCTTCTATGACAAAAGTCACTAGAACAGTAGGAACATTGGGGTAAGAGTGGTTAAACATTCAATTACTGATTTAGTATCCCCCCCCTGATTTGATACAAAAATAGAACTTTGTAACATAGGTGTAATTTTCAGGTGACCAGGGATAAAAAAAAAAAACATAAAATTACTTAAGGTCAACATTATTTCATATTTAAACATCTAAATCAGCCATATTCAAACACTTTTTAAAAAATTCTTACAATAAAGGATGTTTTGTGCAAACCTTATGAATTTACTGCTGTTTCACCTTCCTTCTGGCTCTATGCAAATGAATTATTTCAATAATTTTTATTTGGTAACACACGAGCTCCACCTCTACTGTTATTTTTCCTTAGAATAATTATAAGTCTTCCTTAAGAAAACTCTTTTTCTTGCAACAGGGAAAACTGATGGTTTGAAGTTGGTTCTACAGAAGAAAAGAACTGCAGAATTTTGTGCTCAAGTTCAGAAACCCAAACACATTTATCCAAACACGGTGTAATGTACATAGCTCATTACAGCTAAATGCTGCGTGTAAAATGAGACCACCATTGTTAGCCAACAGAATTAAATCTTCTTTGTCATCATTAATAATAAATGAGTATCAAAAAGGTTTTCATTGCAGAAGATTTATCGGTGGGAATATTAGAATGATTTATGACTTAATGTTCTATACAGAAGAGCTTCATTTTCCGGGCTTCTTTCTGTGACTTTGAAGAAGCATGTACCTTGATGGAACAGTGCCCCTTCAAGGGCTAAGGTTCTCTAGATTACATAACTAAGGAGCAATATTAAGCAATAGAGACGTATTTAAATTGTAACTCGATGTTCAAAAAAGACCTGCAGTGTTTTTTCTGTTCTAAAGCAAGGACTTCTGTCTACACACCAGCATTGGGCATGATATCCATTAAATAAACACCATTTTTTTCTTCTAACCTGGAATTACAGCTCATCTCCAGACTACAGAGATGAGTTTCCCTGGAGAAAAGGGATGCTTTGGAGGGTGGACTCTATGGCATTGTAGCCCACTGAGATCCTTGTCCTCCCCAGACCCCAGACCCTTATTTTCCTACCTGGATCTGGCAACCTTATTCTACATGATATGTCTAAATCAGCCGTATCTCCAGTCCTAGATGTACATTCCACATAATTAGATACTAATAGTATTTAATTTTACATTTATAAGCTTAAGTTACAGTAAATACTTCAAAGTGATATTAAAAGTTACTAACTTTTAACATGAAGAAAAGTTCGATTTCAATTTAATGTTTAGGGATCTTCTCTCTCCTCTACAGTATGGTTAAGAACACAAAATTGGGGAAATGCACTATGTTTGAAAACATTTTCAGCTACAGATCTATGCTTATTCAATCTTTTCCTTTTCTAAGAATTTATATGTATTTTCTATCACTGCTAGGCCTCAAGGATTGATTATTTAAAGTACTATACGTGGACATAAATAAAAAGTATCTTAACAAGCAGAGCTTGGTTCAACAAGAGAGATTTTGCTTTGCAAAAAATATATTTACACATTCAAACTTCAGCAAAAATGGTCATTCGATCCACAATGAGTCACTGTGGAAGAATATAGGAGCGACAGAAATATGTGGAAACAAAACGGATGTAAAGATTGTACCAAATAGGAAGTATTTTCCATCTAGAATGATGAGTCAGGAGGCAATTTTGTCCAAGACTGAAACTCAAAACAGAGTATATTATTATTACCCTTCCTTATTGTTTGGAAGTTTCAGTCAGGGTAGAATATTGCCTTCAGACAGTTATCGGGCACTGCAAATAAGCTACACTAGTGCTCTGTGATATACTCTTGGCTTTTATGAAGTCCCTGACATAAAAACTACTCAGTTTAGCCAAGTGTTCAGAAGCTTGAGGAGCTATATTTTTGAAAACAGAATCTTTCCTTGTGTCACAAATGCATAGCTGCTCCGTTCACTAAGTGAATGAGCAAATGTTCACCTTTTAAAAATTCTAATGAACAACAGCCTGTATACCACCCACAATTCTTTGTTGCTAGAGTTGAATTTCTGGATATAATACATTCCAGATGTATCACTATTGCTCAAAGGAAACAAAATTTTGACAGGAGTGATCCTGCAATGCTTCTGACAGGCTGTAACAAAAAAGTTTCCTTCACTCTACAATGTGCTATAGTTAAAAAGAAAAAACAAAAACCATATACATCAGAGATAGAGCTCTCGCAGCATACTTTTTTATTTGCATATTAGAACGAAGACATGAATGATAATCCTCAGTGGTCTCTAGTGTTTCTATTGACTCCAGATACTAGCTAATAGCTACTTGCCAAAAATTCCAAAACATTTATTTTCAAAAAGGAAAAAAAAAGAATCAATAAATGTCCAGAGAGTTGCTTCTTCACTGTAATTATGACCAAAAACCCAGAAACAAAAAAACAACTTGATTCTGAATGCATAAAATGTTCTTAACGTGCTTTTTATGTTTCTCTGCCTTCGTCTGCTCTGGTTTGTATTCTGTTGCAAATATAGCTTCCATTCCAGGGAATGCTTGAAATGAATACCAAATTTCAATAAAGAAATGCTTGTATTTCTAGTTTTACAGAAAAGTCAAGAATATTCTTTGACCCATTAATACAGAGGTATGAATGTCAAGAGTGTACCTGCCTTGGTACAGTAACATACCTGGGTTTGGTCTCTGTAACTCCCCAAATAACACACACCATAAAACAAAACATAAAACAAAAAAAAAAGTTCTATTGAAGAAATTAAAGAAAAAGTATACAAAAAAGACATGTGGCAGTAAACAAATCCCATTTTTCCAGCTCCATTATACCCAATGGGGAAACATTATAGTCAATGGTCACCATAGGGTATAATGGGGAATTGATCCAGGGTTAACTGGGTTCTGTGTATCATGGGTCAGCCTCAAGCCAGTAAAGGCATCTCAGAAGAACTCTGGGCCGTATGAAAAGGGTGGCATAAAAATCTAATAAAATAAAATAAATAAAAAATACCTTGCCTTTGCCTCCTCTCTGGCCAGCCAGCTGGCAGGCTGGAGCAAAACGAGGAGCGGGGCAGAGGCAGCCGCTTGGACGCCCGCCCCATCCCGGCTGGCCCGCGAAGCCGGTGGTGGAGTAGAGGCAGCCGCCTGACTGCCCACCCCATCCCAGCTGGCCTGTGAAGCCGGGGGCAGGGCGGAGGCAGCCACCTGACCGCCCACCCAATCCAGGCTTGCCCACTTCATGGCTCCACTGCCTCCTCTGGCTCCCTAGGGCTGGCCGCCTTGCCTCACCCTGCACCGCCTCATACCACCCGCACTACCTTGCCCCGTGCCACCTCACCTCGCGATGGGCCGAGCATCATCGGGGTACAGCTGCAGAACATGGTGGGATGTGGGGCAAGTGGCCTGAAGGTGGAGCAGTCCCGCGAGAAGCAGGACAAATGGGCACCTTAATTTATATCTAGGTGAAAAAAATTCCAGAAAATACTAGTAAAGGGTGGGGTTTGGCTATTTTTTCAGCCCAGACATACTGGTGCCTACTCCTAGTCCTAATATGATTGTCTTAGAATCCACAGAACCTTGGGACACAATTGTCTGTCATGTTAAGAGCCTGTACTTATGCTGCAGTTTGCTGAAAAGCTACACTGCAGTATTTGCAACCGAATCTAGCTTCCTTACAACATCACTACTATCATTTTTTTAAAAAAAGCACCCATCTTTCTAGCCTTTAACATGTGTAGGCAATGAAAGACAGTATCTGCAATGCCAAGAGCTCCTGAGGAAGGAGTTCTGTGATCAGCTACAGAGTGCCTTGACATTCCACAGGAAAAAAAAGCACTATAAAATTTTAAAACAAAAATGTAAAAATTAGAAAATAAGATGCAAATTTGCACAACATCTTCAGGTTCTAAAATCCAGCTTCTTTGGGAGTTACCTTGTTATACAGAGGGAACTAGGAAGATGGAGTACAGAAAATGCACAAAGCTTTGGTCATACCTAAGTTGCCAAAAATAGTTTTCAGTACTGTCACCACTACTAATAGTAAAATTCAGTGTTTTTTTTAATGTTGCATTTAAGAAATTAAGTTCTAGCCTAATATATCAAAAACAACCTCATGAGTCCCAGTTCTCTATTACAGATGAACTGTCTACATTAGTAAGATCTTTCTCAAACATTTAGTTTTTGAAAAGAAATAAAATGATGCTTCAATACTTAATTCAAAGAGCTTTTGAAAGAATAAAAAGCACTACCATTGTATATGGGAAACCTTTTGATAATTAGAAGTTTTTAAAATGCAGGAATCTAACCTCTTAATGAGCAAAATAACTTAAAACGTTTGATTAAAAGAAAAATGAACATATTATGCTAATTAGTTTTCTCTCAGACTTTACCTACTTGCCTCTTCTATAGATCTTTCAGAATCAACTATTAATTATATTCTAATAAAAGCACAAAGTTTAGACTAATTGAGATTGAGAGTCATCTACCTGGAAGGGAAACTTTTTGTGAGGGCAAAGTGAACGAGCCCAAAGATGAAGTACATTTTAATTTCACCTTCAGTTCTTTCTAAGATATTTTAGAAGTCATATGAAAAGTTATACCACCTTTTTCTCTCGACCAACTATATCAATTTTAGCATTTTTTTTCTCCGAACAGGAAAATTATATGTAGTTAATATATACAGTATGGTAATGACTGGGGAAGGCACTGGCAAACCACCCCATATTGAGTCTGCCATGAAAACGCTAGAGGGCGTCACCCCAAGGGTCAGACATGACTCGGTGCTTGCACAGGGGAAACCTTTATATACAGTATATATATACAGCCATACTACTAATGTGTCCTATGAACCAGAAGTCTGAAACTTAACCATAATGCCACAAATACAATTTTCATTAGCACATATTTTCTTACAATTAGAAAACTACCTTATGGATATCTAGTCATCTGTGCAACCTTCATGGAGGGGGAAATACAGTTTTTAATGCTTCTAATTAATATCTAGGTATGCTTTATTTTTCTCGCCAGAGAACTAAATGATTGCCACTTTCTTATATAGAAAGTCCTGGGTTGGTAATTGGCAAAAGGATCAGAGAGATGGAGACACAAGAGATAGCATCATACACCAGAACTGATGTCAGTGCATCATGTGATGCTACAGGAGCCCCCCCCCCTCCCAATCTATGATTTTACTGTAGATATCAGGAGGCTGTCTAGAGCCTGAAGCTGTTTTTTTGGCCAGAAATGATGCCTTGGCATTTCACAACATTATTTCCACACCCCTTTCCCCCTGCCATCCCAATGAGCACCGGCATGAAACAAGAAGCACTATCTGGTGTTATCCCACCAGAAATTGGCTACTGGCAACCACGATGAGATGTTAAACCAGGCTTTCTCAACCAGGGTTTAATGAAACCCTATGGTTTCTTGATGGCCCTGGAAGGATTTCCTGAATGGGTGGGAGTTAATTAAATTTCATATATTTGTTTAATCTGTTAAATATTTATCAGGTGATATGACCATATATGATCATGTCAACCTCCCCCCCCCCTCCTAAAATGATCAATGATGGGCCTGGAAGAGAGGGATCCCAGATGGGTGCATACACAGCTATGCTTCCTAAACCAGATTCTGCACAATCACATCACATCTGGGGTTTCTCAAAGCCTGAAGAATGTTTCAGAGGTTACTCAAAGGTAAACACTGTGTTACACCCATACCATGCATCTGAATCCCAATGTCTGAGAGTAAGGTTCCTTTTCTCTCACACAAAATCAGGTGACATCTGGGATGCCCTATCTTCTCAAGCCCTGGGAGTGAAGCACTGGCAAGACTTACATGTGGGAACATTATGCCCTTCACCCAAAGAAAACAGACATAAAACATGTTCATCTGTTTGGCATAAAACATGTTCATCTTCACTCCACAATGAGTGCACTTTTTGAAAAGAGCTTTCTGAGCCATTATAATGCAGGATCCAAAAACCAATTCAAAGAACCTGAGAAACACAAATGTGAACGACTGGAGGCTTCACAAAAATAACGTTCTCCTTTGATGGCAAAAGAGGAACTGAGGATTGGGGCACTCCTCTGAAGGGGCATGTGGTCCCTGGGTGGAAACAAACTTCTGGCTATAGTGCATGGCACTTTTAGGTATAAGAACCTCTCCAAAGACAGGCCTGCTCAAGTACAGCTCCTCATGTGGGACTGCGAAGATCATTTATAAGTATTTATACAACAGCAGTTCAGCCCATTCATATATAAACAATGCATTGTTACCTACATCCATTATAAAACTTTTAAATGTCGTATTCACTTGAGGGATTTTGACTTGCTCATGACCCAGATGCAGGACTCAGTACTTAAAAGAATCTAGAAAGCTTTTCACTATCATAGCGTACCTAGAGAACCAACACAGCAGACAATGCCCAACATGCTGAAATCCCATCATGGATTTTAAGGGATATCAAGAAGAGAAGAAACTAATTAAAGTTGAAATATCCTGAATATAATCTTTATCTGTTGACTCAGCTCAAGAGATTAAATCCCTATATACTTGGTTATATGAGAGAGAAAGAGAGAGAGATTAGTGATCCCTTCCCAGCTGTTAAGGAGCAATACCTGAATATAGATTTCTTGTGGGAGTCCATAAGAGAAGACAAAACATGTGATTGGAATGATGTCAGTTCCCCAAAGGCACCAACTCATACTTATACAGCAAGAAAGACATCTCCATACCTTTATATATACACAAGAGGAAATATTACAGAGTGATGCCTTTATTAGTGCCCAAAGCAGAGGAATAATGGACTACAATAATTCATCCCAGCAACTAGCAGAGCTGTTAGTAATGTGGGCAGCTAATAAACAACTGTTCTAACATTATTACATAAAAATAAAAATGCATGTACCATCAATACAACACCTATTCTTGTTTTTGGTTTGTTTTGAACCAAGCGCTGCCATATTTCTGGTAGCCATACAAAAATAATCCAACGTGGCTGGCATGCCATTTTACCAAAATCTGTCTGAACCTGAAAGACAGCAGAAATTAACATGACAGTGCAGTAAAATTGTTTAGGCTTAATTTCTTTCAAAAAGTAAAACAGAATAAAACAAGTACTGTTAAATTTTCCTTGTTGTTATGTGCGAAGTGTGTCCCATCGCGACCCCATGGACAATGATCCTCCAGGCCTTCCTTTCCTCTACCATTCCCCGGAGTCCAGATGTATGTGCGTGTGTGTGTGTGTGGGGGGGGGGGCTAAGTAGAGATATCTTTAAATATCACATTAGAAATCACAGTACCCTTCTAGCAGAAACCAGTTTAAACACATTGGAAATAAATCACATTTTACCACATTTCTGTCTCAACAACAGCTGATCTGTTGACGCTTCCTCTGCTTCCCACTTGGGAATTAAAGTAAGTAAGTAGGGCTCCTTCACTTCTCCTCTTATCACCATTTTAATCACAATTTATTGGAGAGGCGGAGAAAAGATAACCAGCAATCAACACTGCTTTCTTACAAAACAGGCTTTTAAAGAAATCTAAACCTGTGGGGGTGCCTTTTGTCTTTTACACATGCATTGGGCATTGCGAGGAAACACAATGCGAATTTCATAAAAGGCAACTGGAGAGAAAAAAAGAAAGAAAGCCTGTTTAAATGTATATCTAGTGAGGATAAGGGCAAACATGCCAGGTTCCTATTAAGGGCAACACAATGAAAGAGATACTGTTATATGGTTTGCCTGTTCAAGTAACATCTGAGGATCCTGTTGGTATTACCACTGGAAGTGCCAATAATTTCTGACCTGCACTCTTTGCTCTCCACATAGTGCCATTGCAGTTGAAAAACTAGCACACTGACAATTTTGTAATTTCAAAGTCATGGGAAAGTCCATGTTCCAAGTCAATGAGATTAAAAGAGAATTAAAATAATCATTCCTTCAGGACATCTGCAATGATCACCATCTTGAATCCACCATGCTCCAAGTCAAAGTAATAACATAATAAACCAGTAATAACTTATATTCTTAAGAAAAATACTTGCTAACAAACTATGGCATGACAGCAATACTCATGGTTCAGTGGTCACTAAAGACTTGCTACACACAATTAACTGGAAAACTCACATACATACAAACACACAACCATGCTAAGCAACTATATTGAGGTGGAAAAGAACAAGATACCACAGCAAATGATAGTCTAACTTTAGTAACTTCACATCAAAATTTCATTTTAGCATCAAAGGCCACTGAAACCGATGGGTTAAAAAGGTGCTAAACCGTACAAAATTTCTGCTTAGGATTGCACTGTAAATCTAGATATGTTCTTTAATGGAGACATACATTAGATCTAAAAACAACCTAGATTCTCTTGTATTTTTTCCCAGGCAAAATCACAATTAAGACCAGACAGCAAGCAGTCCCATTTTTTAAAAAAAATTACAAAACAAATATTTGACCAACACTACACACACAAAAACATAATAAAGTATCGACACACTATACAGCAAATCACTACTTGATTAGGGACCATTGTGAGCCTAACTTGGCTTTAAAACATAGCCCAAATAATATTTGAGAGTTTTTTTCCCTATTTATATGAAACCAACAAACTGCTTTTAGGATGTTAAAGATTATAATCAAAAAAGGATGTTCTTTTATCAAAATCCACAAAATTTGTAAAAATTATTTCTTACGTTCTCTCAGAAGCTCAAGTCAGAACAAACTAAGAGATAATGCAACTAGGCATAACACAATAAAAGATATTACCTTCTCAATGCATTATTGCTGCCAATTATAAGAATCACTTCAACTTAATTTCAAAAGCACAATCACCCTCAACTGTAACAGTCTCTTTTTTAAATTTCAAACTGTATTACATTAAGGCAATAACTCACCTTCCAGCTATAATATTGGTCTCCCTTATTGCAAAAATACATTTCATAAATACTTCATCGACAAGTCAAGCTAATTCAGGTTAATTTTATTGTATTTTGGTGGTCTCTCACATTTGTGTGCAATTACCTCTATCATTTTATTGCCATACCGGAAAGTAATCAGAGCAATTATTTGCAAAAGGAACACATATAAATTCTAAGTCACAGTTGCTGGCATTCTTGATAAAACAGCAGCTTTATCTCAGAAAGTGGCAGGGACATCAGATAAATCATGCATCAGTCAAGTGTAGCTGACCCCCCAAGTGCATTGCACAATATCAGAAGTGCTTCAAAAGAAACTTTCCTGCATCATCCATCATCCTCCATAATACTGAAATAGCTACACCTGAAAAGTCAGAGCTAGAGAATAATAAAAATTCATCCAAGCAACATGGGTAACACCATTGTCAACTCTCCCTTTTAAACTATAAGATAAGCAGCACTAGACTCTGCTCGTAAACAAATAGGACTAGTCAGCTTCAAAATAAGGTAAACAAATAGTTCAAAAATAACTGGTATCCCAACTAAATTCAGTTCACAATATTCCAAAGATACTGCACTGATATAAATATTAGACACAGACAAACATATTTGGCAGCACTGAGAGCTTCTTGAAATATTACCAAAGGCAGGGAAGAAATTCACTATTTCTCTTATCTGGAGGTCATTTGGCTACCTCTTTCCAACATGCAATTTTTAGGAAAAGCTGAGAGCTACTTCATGTTATATTCCAAGGAATTAAGCTATGAAAATTCTCTCCTGTGCCAAACAGATATCACAAAAGCAAATACTAACGGGACCATAGAGGAACTGCTCCTGCCATTGTTTTCAAACTCCACAGAAGTACATAGTCAAATTTCCTCTAACTATAAGTATTACCCAACTAAACTCAAAAATATAGATTTACATAAATGAATGATGGCAGCAAGTACACTCACAGTTGAGTTCTGTCAGAAAGTCTGGAACACAGATAGCCAAAGTGTGGATGTATCCATTTAGAATGGATAATGAATTATGTTTATTTATTTTATGCATTACATTTGTATACCGTCCCTCACTATACCTCAGAACAGCGAAGGAAGGAAGGAAGGAAGGAAGGAAGGAAGGAAGGAAGGAAGGAAGGAAGGAAGGAAGGAAGGAAGGAAGGAAGGAAGGAAGGAAGGAAGGAAGGAAGGAAGGAAGGAAGGGCTATGATTCATTATCAGTTCTAAATGGATTCATCCACACTTTGGCTATCCATTTTCCAGCCTTTCTATATCCACACTATTATTCCAGTACAAAATGCTTTGTTTCGATTAGGCTGCCCTCTTCTACACTGTCACTTTATGTCTGTCTACCGCTATGAGACTAGATATGAATCCTGGATGCTCTTGTAAGAATGTAACATTTAAACTAAGCATTCATACTAAAGCAGTGAAATACCAATAATTACCCGTATTTGCCAGCGTATAAGACGACTGGGCGTATAAGACGACCCCCCAACATTTCCACTCAAAATATAGAGTTTGTTACATTACATTACAGTACTATGGGCCACTATGGGCAGCTATGTCTATCCCAACTGAAGTGCACCCGGCGTATAGGACGACCCCCCCACTTGGAGGCATATTTTTCAGGGGAGAAAAGTAGTCTTATACGCCAGAAAATACTGTACTACAAGGGCAACAAAGACACAGAGAACATGAAACAACTTGCATTCTGAGGGAGCAGTATGGAATGTTCCCTGCACTTGGGGGGGGGGGGGAATGAAAGTCAAGTCATCCTGGGTCAGCTGTAGTAGTCAGATTTTAAAATCAAATGCAGCAATCTACTTTCCCCTTACCACCATATAGAGCAAATCGTTCTTTGCTTATATAGAGAGGTGATTCAGAATGGACACCCTTCTTACCACTATCATTCATACATAGATTAAAGGTCAAAGTTTATTTCCTGGCTTCACTTGGAACCATTTGTACATAGCTCAATGAGAGTCACTGACAGTTAAAGAGAGTCACTGAAAGTTAAAAAGTATCTCTCTGTACAATCCTCCTCATACTATCTTGCCTTGATTTCAAGTGCTTAGGATGTTAGAGAGTAATAAACCCTTGGATACTAGCTTACATCTAAATAAAAATGAATATCCTTTAAAATAATAAAATTAGCAAACTAAACTACTACAAACAAGGTTAGTCACTAAAAATAATTAGGGCTACAGGTCATTTAATATATATTTCTCCTTCAATTATAACTGTTTTATTACAGAAATAAATACTATGATCTGGGAACATTCAGTTTTTTTAATGTGGGGCTTAAACTCTCATTTTCTCAAATTGTCAAAATCTACACAGGAAGTAACACAACTATCTTGTCCAAATGTCTGGGACACATGGCTTTCTTGTGTCAGAGGAAATTGAGAAGACATCAAGACAGAAGAGAGAACAAGTCAAGCAAAAGCGTACTACAAGTACAATGTTTAAGTACGGCAAGTCAGGCAGATTTTTGGCTATTGCTATTTAAGAAGACTTTTTAAACAATATGGGAAACTGCCTAATTTAAATTTACTATCAATTTTAACATTAATATCCGAGCTCGCAGTTTTAATTCAGATAAAGGAAGATATTTGCTTTAAAATGAAGTTTCATCTAGTCACCAAAGGGTAGAAAAAAGCTCTGTTAACCCTAAAACTACTGCAATATTCAATCAGGTTATGCTCTGTGGAAGATAGATATGTGATGCGGAAAGGTCCACTGCTGCCTGTTACCAACCATGACAGAGCTACTGAGATTTACAATGCAGCATCAATCTTGTCAACTGGGTTTTTAACACTGACTGCTGGACACTGGGGAAAGAAACCAACTACGTTATATGAATTCTTCACCAACATTATTACTTTGAATGTGGACCTAAATGTGCTATTTTTTTTCAACAGCAACTTACTTTTTGATGCAGTCTTGATGCCATCTTAAGTAGATAATGGAGTTCTGTGGATGAAAAAAAATGTTTTTAGACAAAAGAAATATAGGCAGGTCTATATCTTGCAGACATCTGAAAGAGATGACATGGTGACATAATTTATATATGTTATGACGTGAAATTTTACCAAAAGTGGACTCCATTTTAGACTACGCTGTAAATAGTGGATGGCTATTGCTAGCAAACAGGAATTCTAAAGTTCAGCAGGTCATCTACCACCTGCAATGAGTCACAATCAACAGATGCCATGACGAGAACTTCTCTCATCATATGTCCTGTAAAACAGGGATTCGCAGGATAACAGCAAGCATGGCTAAAGGTAAAACCTTTGTAAAAATATGACTTAAAATATACTGTAAACTCTCCCCTACCTTTGACATGTATATTTGTTTCTTCCCTTAGATTAAGCAATATTCTAAGGAATTCATAATAGTGACAAAGGGAATATGGTTCAAATACTAATCTCTCTCTCTCTCTCTTTGTATGTGTGTGTGTATATATATGTATGTATGTATGTATATGTATGTGTGTGTGTGTATATATATATAATGCTGTAGCTAATAATATGTGAGCATAAGAGTACTTTAAATGGCAAGTAAAGTGTACAATCCCATAACCAAATTTACACAGAAACAAATTTCACCAAAATAATACGAAATTATTTCATAGCAAGTGTTAAGATTAAACATAAGAGATATTTAAATGTACCACAAATCTATGTTTTGGGCACTTTTGGTTATCTTGCACTTAATCGTTGTTAGATCAAGCATGTATACCAGGTGGAAACTTAACCTCAGGTTGCATGTAACCGCTTGCTACCCTGATTATCACTAGCTCTGCCTACAGTAGTGAAAATGTCAGCACTTGTCTCCTCATTGGGTTTCTGATGAGGTACCTGATCCATCACACTTGGCAGTCAACAAAAATGATTGGCTTGCCAAGTATACAAACCATGGTAATTTTACATTATTATCTCAATGTACACTGTTCAAATCATTTTTGATAAATAAGTCTAGGTCTGCAGCAATAAAAGTTAGCAGCACAAAAGTGTATGCCAAGGGACTTTTCTGGGGATATTGATATATATCTTTTTTAAAAGACTCAGTTTCCAGTGTGTGTGTGGTGTGATAATCACAGGTTTAGCAGCTTTAGATACAAAGGTAGAGAAGAGTCCCTGGACAAATTTGTCCACTTAAAAGCATTCCAAAGTTTTGCTTCATTTTAGTTGCTGGAGATCTTTCTTTACTAAGTCAGACACATGTACAGGCAGTATTCTCAGATCTTAATTAGATGGGTGGGGATGCTGAATTCTTAACAAGAAATGGACTTCTCCCCAGTGTTTCAGTTAGATGTATGTTAAAAATAAAGAGCTTTGAGCAACCTGAATAGAAATGATATCCCCTTTTAATCATGCTAACCCAATTTAGTACAGGTAGTATAACCAGACAAGACCTAGATTTAGGAAAGAAAATAGGGACAGAAAAGACACTTCATTTTGTTCAGTTAAGCATATTTTAGAAATGGAATTATTTTCAAAGTAGTACTCACAATTTCTTCCAAGGCAATTCAATTTCAGTAACCAAAACTTATTTTACAATGTGCTGATTGTTTACAAACTGGAATTCTATTCAACATAATTAAAACAGGTCCTTATTAAATTTTACATCACACCTGAGTCTTTTTAATTCTTTCACTCGTGCTTTCAGTAGTAAAGACTCAGAATTATTAAACCTATTTGAAACTGGTTAAAGTGAGATTTTCCTCCAACAGAATTGACACCAGTAATTGTCATACTCTACAGTACATTATGATGATAGGGTCAAACCTTCCATAGGGTGAGGGTTCATAAACTCATAATCTACATTGAAACAATATGGAAGCCAGCACAGAATAGTTTGCATCCTTACAATCTCTAGCCCTGAGATCTTATTTTAGAGAGGAGAGGGAAAAAGTCAATAAGCACTTCCAGTGTCATTTTCCAGAAACATCCATTTATATTTTTCCACAAACCACCCTCCAACAATCCCATCCATTACTACATTTCCAGGAAAAGATCAAGATTATTTTGATTGCATAATGCTGTTTTGTTTCACTGTCATATATTGTAACCTCACACAAATTTTGCATTAAAAACAAAAACATGCTACAGTTAAAAACTGGCCAGAAAAAGAGTTGTAATAGCATCATCAAAATATACAGTAAGATTTCACTTTGCACTCTGAACAAACAGTTTATCATATGCTTTGCCATTTGTTTTTTCCTTGTAATGAAAATCCTGTTTTTGCATTCAACAAAAAAGAAATTGTAATGAAATTTCTTCTTTTCCCCTCCCCTTTCAACTGAGGTATGCATAGTTCCCTCAGAACAATTCAAACTTTATATCATCATTATCTTAGGATTTCTCCAAAAGACACATTGAAAAGCAATGTTAATATCAAAAGTCAGGTGCTAGATTGGAAAGTGAAAGGAAAGAAGGTCTTTTTTTCCACTTTCCAGTTTCCCTGCTTACTAACCCAAAGGAAAATATGACATTGAATTTCCCACATTCCAACAGGAAAATAAATTCTGTTCGAGACAGCAGATACTAAATATAGAATAAAACCTTGCTAGTCTTAAAGGTGCATTTGGACCCACATTTTGTTTTGCTATTTCAGACTGACATGACTACCTACCTGAATTTATAAATATAGAAATACCACTTTAACCAAACATGACAAGGAACAACAGAAAGTCCTTACATCTGTTAAAATGAAAAAGCCCTCACCTCCTTTTTTTAACAATAAGGGTGCCAACCTTTAGGTGGGGCCTGAAGATTTCCCATATCCAGGCTACATAGACTCCTGTTCTACATAGATTCAGTTCTCCTGGAGCAAAGGATAGCTTCAGAGTTTGGATTCTATCATATCACATTGCTGTTGACCTTTCTCCCTTCTCCAAACCCTGCCTTCCCCAGCCTCCTCCTCTTCTAAATATCCAGGGTATTCCCAGCCTGGAGTTGACAACTCAGCAGATATACTCAGGATTGGGCATGCGCCCTCCCCCCCCCCCCCCAAAAAAAAAAATCATATCATTTTGGATTTGACCAGAAATGATTCAGGCTGAATCCAAATTGCACAAATATCCCTTTTACTTTTTCAGATTCAGGCAAATTGATTCAGCTGAATGTGAATAGTTTCTGATAATTTGGAAACAAACAGATTGGTGCACTTCCATCCATAGAACACTGTGGATGAAAGAAGAAAATATAAACCTTTGTTCTCACCGAATCAGTAATCCTAAATTTATTTATTTATTTTCAATTTACAGGCCCTCCCTCTCCTCATGGTCTCGGGGCAGCTTACACAATAAGTTAAAAAACAGAAACACCTGGGTTGTTATCCTCCATGAGCACGTGTTCAAATGATGGGATCTGCAAAACAAAAAAATTCTGTCCAGACAGCTTCGAGATGAGCTCTAGACAGCCCTTCTCACAAATTTGGCACTTTTCAGTGGAAACCTGGGGATGTGGTTTGTAAACCCACATTTCCAATCCAAAATAGGACTTTCCAGTCATGAGCTTACTACCCTAGTGAAAGGGTCATAGATATATGGTTATATCACCTGTACTAAAGATCATAATGCATACCTGCCAGCAGATGAGAAAGGCAATGGTTTTATTTTCTTTTTTTTATATATTTCTGACATTCATTACTCTTATTTTATTCTATATTATTCTTTAAGCAGTTTGGCTGCCCATTGCATTCCAACAGCAGTTACCACTTACCTTAAGAAACAAATATGGACTTGGTAAAGGGGTCAGAACTCTTGGCAAATGCTCTTGGTGCTCAACATGGCTAGTGGAGACAAGATAATGCAGTAACACTTGGAACAGCAGACATCAGCAGGAACGGTATCTCTTTCCAGATAGCAATTAAGTTCATTCTCCCACACATCAACAGGCTGCCCTCACTATGTAAACAGCAAAATTACATATTATTGCCATTGGTTCTCATCAGTTTTAGAATTTTCTCTCTCTCAGCTGCACTCAAGCATGTCAGCTCCCTCTGTCACAAGGGGTTGAACCCACAGAGTGTTTCCAGAGAGAGAAATGTGTCAACTCCCTCCTCCCACTGCAAGTAACTTCCCCAACCTCTGTTCCTGGAGATAAGAATAACTTGGGGGCCGGAGATTGGTGGCTGCAGTGGGAGGGGGATCAGCAGTCACACTTCTGAAGATGGAAGGTCTATCCACCAAATGCTCCAGATCCTTACTAAGGGGAACTTTTCCACACAAGCTATGTTTTCAGGGGCCTGTCAGCCACAGGCACTCAGACTCCTGAACAATGGCTCTTTCATTCAACACCATATAAATTAATAGGTCTTAAGTATAGTTTGAAAGTATTAGAAACGAGCCTTGGTTTCAAACAATTAACAGCTTTCCCGAGTAAGAAGCAATAATTTTTCCTGTAGCCATTTGGATGGGTAGAATGTCATGGATGCTTTAACAATTCACACAGTCAGATTCAGCTCCAAGTGCTATGTTATTATTTGCCAAACCAATTGAGGCAGAGTGCATTCTCTGCTTGGTAGATCAAGGAATGATGTTGGAATCTCTTCCAAAGCAAGCTACAGCTCTGCTTTCACAGCTGGACATTAGAAGTGCCTTAGCTTGCCTCTAACAGAGATCACAGCATGAGCAAAAAAGTAGTAAAATATGGCTGAAACCAGAATCTATGCTCATGCTTTAGAGGAAAATCTTTGAAGGTATTTTTATTAAACCACCATTAAAATACTCTGTGAAAAGAAAATAATGCCCCCCTATTCCTCACAGACCTTCACAAATTTGTGTGTACACAGAAATTATCTCCTGTAGAGATTCCACTTCATCTCCTGTTCATACTTTCCTGATAATCATTGTTTAGTATTTCACTTCAATAGTAGTCTTTTGCCTTCTGTAAAAGTTAAAATGTAGCTTAAAAAAAATTAACAGGGTAAGAATAATCCCAGCAATTTAAGTAATTTTATTTTTTGACTACAGGATATGGTATTTTACAACTCTTTACTGTGACCTGTGTACTTAGAAGGTGCAAGGCACCAACTTTTCTACCCTGCCCTAACCAATGCAACTTAAAACTGTTTATTCAATCTCTTCCAGAAAACCTCTTAGAAAATTGATCCCACATCTTTCACAGAGCAATTTATGTTACTTACCAAATCTACTATCCAGTTGTTTAATTCCATTATTTCTCTGCAGACAGGATGAGCATTCATTTTCCTTACTTATAAGCATCTATGAATAGTACTCCTTCCAACTGAAGTGATTTTATACCAATCAGCTAACTAGGACAATCCTCAGACAAGGTAGGGTTTTTTCAGGTATGATTAAAATGTTAATTTGGTTTTAAAGAGAGGAAATATCACTCTAATGCTGAGCATGCACACTGGCTTCCAATTTTGAGGGCATCTGAGCACAAGCTGGTTTGTTTTTAAGGGAGGGAGTGTTGTGTTACATAAATCCCTTGAGCATGGAACTGTCCTGTGAACAGAGTTTAGTGCTGGGGGATATATGAGTTGATCTTCCTACCCAAAATCCCAACCCAACCCCCAAAATAAAATAAAAGAGTCTGGGAGTGGGAGGTACTAGGACTGGAGGAACTGTATTGCTTCTGTTCTCAATACTTACCACCCCCCACAAACACACACAGACACACACAATCCCTCAAAAAGTCTCTGATCTACAAAGGGCAGACCTCAAAGCTTAAAGAATTCGGGAAAGTGGAAGAAAATTTGGTCAGGGAGACTACGATAAGATGCTTATCATTTGATCTATTTTTCCTCTTTTTAACTCTCCATATGACACAAGGAAGAAGGCAATAAAAAGAATCCCCTTTATAGTCTAGGACAGGAGCTAGATGACCTGCTATTTGCATGCTTGGCCTCAGCATCCAATACCACAAAGTAACTGTGTTGTAACCCTAGACCAGCCTTTCTCAACTTTTTTGAGAAACCCCTGAAACATTCTTCAGGCTTCAAGAAACCCCAGAAGTTGTGTGATTGTGCCGAATATGGTTGTGAAGCATAGCTGTGTACATACCCTCCCCTTCCCACTGCCTCCAGGCCCCTCATTGTCCATTTTGGGAAGGGGGGGTCATCATGATCATATATGGTCATATCACCCAATAAATGTTTAATAAATATAAAAAATAAATAAATAATGAATTAGCTCCCACCCATTTGGGAAACACTTCCAGGGCCATCAAGAAACCCCAGGGTTTCACGAAACCCTGGTTGAGAAAGCCTGCCCTAGACTGATGTTCAGGGCTAAGGAAGTGGTATATACTAGTTACTAAGTAAAATAGGAGTCTCACAGCTAGTTGACATCACACTATTTGGAAGAGGAATTTCTAAATTGTTTACCCCCCCCCCACACACACACACACACACAATTCCTCACAGGTCCCTAGCTTGTTTTTGAAAAGTTAACACATTCAATCTATAAAAGTGTTTATCATGTATCCACATCCCATGCTTTTTCCCCAAGCATAGAAATACAGTCAAATCTCTAAATACAATGAAACAGAACATAGTATAGTTACAGTAGTTTAAACATCTCTGTGTTAGTTGAAAGATTACCTTTCTGCAAAGAAGGGAAATGCTGATGCATAGAATACTTGATATTGTCTGATTTTAGTATTCAAATAAAAGCTATTATTACATCAATTCAGACTATGAATAAAATTCCATATGAAAACATTTAAAGTACATTAGATTTTTGGTCAAGATGAAAAGACTAAAAACCCAAGCAATCTATTCTAATTGGGTTCCCATGGTAACTGTACAATTGGGTTTTTCAATGTAACATCCCAAAGGCCCAATGCACACTTGTAAAATATACTTCAAACAGCCTGAATTGTTTTTACATTACAGCACTCCCAGGAAGATCAATTACTATACATCCCCACCCTAACTATTAGTGGCAGGAGATGTTAACACTATTGGCCACATTAACATATGTCATGTAAGAACCATCACATATCGCCATAATTATTAAAAACTAAGCCACATGCTTTAGATTCCTCAAATGTGTTTTATTATATAAAGCCAATATTAGTTGTCATGTTTACCAAATGTAAGAAATCAACCCCAAATATATGCCAAGCAATTTTGCTTTTTATATTGATTTCAAGGATAAACAGAATCAATCATTAATAATTACATTATAAGATGACCCTCAGGGTTAATCATATTCTTAGAGACTCTCACTATGGAATTATCAACAAACACTAAACGGAGATAACTGAAAAGAATTCAAATCCGCATTTTAAATATTAATGGTACCATATAAAACAAAGTGTATCCCCTAACACAAGAGTGTTTTATTTGCAGTAATTATAGCGGCAATCCTATCATTCCTGTTTAAGTCCAGTTCTATACCATCCAGCTGCAGTTTCATAGTACAACAGCAAAGGCTCAGCCTATAAACTATATCAGGCAATAATATATTTGCACTTGCACTGCCTTAATCCCTCAGGGATGCAACCCAAGAAGTAGTACTCCCATGGAATCCCCAACAGAAATCTTCTGCTAGCTACTATCCCGTTATGTTACGGACTCCCTGGGCATTCAGGCTCACATGGCACACAGAAAAGTATGCTATTTGTGATCACTGTGGGAGATCAAGACTGTTTTGGAGGTTTTAATATCCTTTATACTGTTAGCCAGCCTATTCCACAGGCTACTCAGAATGATGTGTTATAAACCAGCAAGTAATTTTTAGAAGCCTGTGGAATGGGTCAAACTACACAAATACCTTTCCCAAAGTTTAATCAAGCATTCAAAGGAGCAGTCAGTTCTTCACAACTCCTTCGTTTAGGTATCTGCAAAGAGGATTTCTAGCAATCTACACATACTTCTAGATCTTTTCTAAGACCTACAATAACTTTGTCACAAGTCAATAAGCACTTTAGAAACCTACTGTATATATCCTTTTTCTGTAGTGCTGAATTACTGTTTCAGAGTTAACAGTGATGCGATCCTCCAAGGTTGCTTGTTTCCAGCCTCCAAATTGCCACACAAACTACAGTAACAAAAAAACTCTTGTTTCACATAGATCCAAGGACTCAGCACATAACAGATCTTTCCATAAGATTCAAGTTGATCTTGCTGCACAAAATGTCAACAGAACAAATATTCTCCAAGAGATGACTTCAGGATTTCTCTTTGTAAAGGCATGCTAACCCATTGGCAAAGGACATTCTGCCAATTTGGGGTGGAAGAATTTGGCGGCTTGCTATTTGATTTTTGGTTTTAAAGAGGGAATGTTTCAACTATTATTGTGAGCCACCTTGAACCAAAAGGGAAAGTGGCCTATAAATGTTTTAATAAATAAATGCAGAACTATATTGCCCCCCTACCCCCAAACTGTAGCCAGAAGGGCTGTGGCTGAAATGTCAACTCAATGTCCATTTCTACTTTCCTAGCAGTAATTTATTCAATGTATCTCATGTACAGATATTACCCCTTGCTCCAGCATAACTAGGGATGGGGTAAATTGCATTACAATTACCAAGATATGAAACAAACGGAATTAAATTCAAGAGCAGGAACTCTTTCTGAAGCTGTCATTTTCAGCAGCAGCTCTCATGTTTTGTTAAGTCCACTTCTACCACAAGTATCTCTCATTATTTATGGCTAACAAACCTCTGGAACCTAGATAATACTTTTACCTGAAATCTTGGCAGAACCGTCATCAGCCAGGGTAGATTGCTCAGATAGATTACTAGCCTTGTTCGTCCTGATAATTTTGAACCAATTTTTTCATGGGAAGAGTATCTCAATTATGAAAGCAAGAAGGAAATATGGAACCTCATTTCCTCAGTCCAGCAGTACTAAAACACGAACTTAGGGTCCTGCAATTCATCTGCATGCCTGAGAAGGTTAGAATATTCACACTATTTTACAGACTTTATACTTGCTAAATCCTCATATTTAAATATTAATCATTGGCCAGTGGTTCTGCTTATTTGCTTATTTGTAAACAATGCTGGGAGCGATTGAGGGCAAAATGCTGGGAGTGATTGAGGGGAGCGATCCCCGCTCCTAATGCTGGGAGCGATTTAGGGCAAAAGAAGAAGGGGACGACAGAGAATGAGATGGGTGGATGGAGTCACTGAAGCAGTTGGTGCAGATTTAAATGGACTTCGAGGCATGGTAGAGGACGGGAAGGCCTGGAGGATCATTGTCCATGGGGACGCAATGGGTCGGACATGACTTCGTACCCAACAACAACAAGCAATGCTTTGTAATCTTTGCCCTTTATAAACACGACCATCACAAGCTTTATTCAAGGTCTCTCTTCAGGTACACCAGGAGAATTATTCAAGAACACCGAACTATAACACAGCATCCTTAAATAAATGCTGAAACAGTACTTTGTACCTGGATGTGCTAAGTATAGAAGATAATTATTTCATCGCTTGCATTTTACACTGATTGATCTAAATCACAGTAAGACAATTTAAATATCATTATAATGGCAACTGATTAGTCAGCAGCATCATTTACAAGGTAGCACCATCATTTACATGGTAGCATTAGTATGTTATTTACTAACAAGAGATGGCTGAAGAAACAGTTTGCACATTGACTGCATAGTTAGCATGATTTAAGGCAGTAACACAACCCTTATTAATTTTCCTATGTGACAACAGAAATAGCTTGCTAATGTGTTCCATTGTGATAAGATTTTTTAAAATTATATAGTCTAGACTTTATATGCACTAAACTCCAAAATGTAAACATTTTCAATCTCTTCAAAAAGCAAGAGAAGCGTAAAAACCCTTATTTGAAACTTTCCTTAGTTCAATTTCAGTTGAGTCAATTTCAGGCTTTTTCAACCAGGGTTTTGTGAAACCTTAGGGTTTCTTGAGAGCCCTGGAATGGTTTCCTGAATGGGTGGGAGTTAATTCATTTTCATATAATTTTTAAATTTGTTAAACATTTATCTACCTGGAAGTGAGAAAGCTCAAGGAATCACCAGAAACTCTATGGTAAGCCATTCCTGTAAGTAGACATTGTAACAGGTAACAGGACTTGGGGGCAGGTGAATGACAGCCTTTGTCCTTCCCAAAGATTGTATACATCATATAAAAAGCATTTTTGCAGCAACAGAACCCCAAGTCTGTTTTATCAACCCAAAAATGTTTAGAGAGCCATTGTCCTGAAGTTAGTAACTCTTAAGAGCATGCTATATTTTAAAATGGGCATGTAATTACTGTGACATGCTCCTGTGTAGAACAGGCTCATATCGGTTTAATGGTTTCAAAGCATTACAACATAGATGTATGTTGAGGGACAGGCCAGATTTAGTTAATGAGAGAGCTTGTGCTGTATCAAGTTCCCTTGAGAATAATAGTCTCCTAGTGGGACTTTGACACTTAGAAAAAGTACATTGTAGAGTGAGGCTGTCATTCTAACAAGAAGGTATTAATACAATCAGAATCTACTTTATATGGTGGGTAATCACCTACAGACCTGCAGGCAGTGATGAATTTTCTGAAGGGGGTGTTAATATGAAATATTTCTGAAAACCCTGAGAAACTTACAGATTTAGCAGGTGATATGACTATATATGGTCATGTCAACTTGACCCCATTCCAAAATGGTCAATGATGGGCCAGGAAGGGGAGGGAAGGGGAGGAGCCCCAAGTGGGCCAGAAACTAGTCCCAGTAGATAAACCTTTGTACATTTTATTTAGCTAGTAATACATGGGGGAAACCTGGTATTTTTATAACTGATTAAAATACAGGGAACACAGCGGAGGAATGGCTATTTTTCACAACGGAGTAAGAGTAGACCCCCTTCACTATCTGCATGGAGAATGGAGGCAGGATCTGATAAGCACAAAATTTGGAATTTACATCAAGTTACGAAGGCTACAGAAAAGACTGCTTAGGATTATAGTGATCTGTTCAATGAAGACATTTACTTCAGGTGTCTACAACCTGTGGCTCCAGAACCAATTGTGGCTCTTTCAAAACAGAAAATAAAACCATTAAGCTAAAATAGACTCTTTAACTTTTAATCCATCCTCTTTTAAAAGCTCCCACATATTGTATTTGGGGTATATTTCCATCCCAAACCAAATCCCCCTTCTTATCTAGGACTGAAAATGTTGCACAAAAGGGTTTTTATTGTTTGCTTACTTTGGTTTGCGGTCATCATGAAGCGCTGGATTTCTACAGAACATTGAAAAATGTTTCCATCGCTGCTTGCTTAATTAAAAAACTTTTAATGGCACTCACCCCCACACTAAAAAACCCAAAGACCTCTTGGTGTCCTTTTTCCTACTCAGGTGCTGTTTTGTTTACAAAAACTAAACCACAAGGGATAAGAGCGCCAGTTTGATGTAGTGGTTAGGAGTGCCGACTTCTAATCTGGCATGCTGGGTTCTATTCTGCACTCCCCCACATGCAGCCAGCTGGGTGACCTTGGCCTTGACACAGCGCTGATAAAGCTGTTCTGACCGAGCAGTAATATCAGGGCTCTCTCAGCCTCACCTACCTCACATGGTGGGAAGGAGACTGTAAGCCACTTTGAGACTCCTTCGGGTAGAGAAAGTGGCATATAAGAACCAACTCTTCTGCTAGTGCTTCTGCTTCTTCTGCTGGTAACTTGTTTACTGTTCCACAGGTGATTACTGTGGAACAAGTCACAATGTCCTAAGAGCATTCTAGTAGAACCACTTTGCTCTATATTCTGCTAAAAGTAAAACTGGGTAGCCCCTAATTCACCCTAAGTAATCATAAAAGGTTGCTAACTTTGCTCTACTGAAAAAGCAGTTATGGTAAAAAAGAAGAAAATTCTGTGTTAAGAATGATTAAATAAGGGATTGAAAAAAGAACTGGAGATAACACAAGGCATTTTATGAAGACTCATCACCTTCGTAAGTTTGTTTGTTTGTTTATTGTTTGGCTTATATAAAATCCCGTACCTGGTGTCTCCGGGCAGTGTACATGGAATATAGAAACTAAAAAATATATTATAACATTTATAACCATTTGAGATATAAGTAGCAAATAACATAACAAATCACAAAGAACACCCTCACAGATGAGAGGACATTGGGTCATTGATGTTGCAGCTTCCTGGCAGTTTTGGGGTCCTCGTTGATGGTCTTATCTAAAAGACTGGTGGAAGAGCTCCATTTTGCAGTCAACAAAATCCACACTAAACTAATATGGAGAGTGTTTTTTCTCTCCTTCTTCTTTCTTATGTGCTTTCTCAGATTTTCTTATATTATATATATACACACTTATACAGCCATATTGTATTTATCTCAAATCATTTTTAAAAGCTGCAGAATCATTTTGGTGCCATAGTCTATCAGGCTATCTTCATTAATATGGCATCAGAACACATTTGAGTTTAAAAGTTTGAACTAGTGAAGTAACCGATAAACATGACTTGTCCCATCCTTGCTTTAGAGAGTTCACCCCTCAAGAGCTATACTGGTTCTCTTACATTTCTCCTATATTCTTCTTCTTTTTTTACCAATCCAAATATCTTAAGAACACTCTGTGAACTAGAGAACTGCACAATCTGTCAATAAAGTAAGCTTATTTTGAACTACTGTCCATATGACTCAATTTGTCAGTAAGAACTGCCACCAGCGCTGTGCTTGCAGAAAAATGTCCATAAATGCATTATTGCGACTGGCAGATCGATGTCTATAATAAAAACAAATAGATTTAACAAGTGCTTGCTTTTACGAGTTATGCTATTGGTAGAACGTGCATTCAGTTTCACCCTACGACTTCTGGGAATGGGCAATACAGACTGCATTGGATAGTTTGCTGACTGCACAAGTGTTACAAACAGGAAATTATTCTAACACGGGAAATCTTTAAAAGTACATGATGCATTCATAAACATACTTTAGAATTTATACCTTTCACACATCTAGGATTTAGCACATTCAAAAGGTTTCTCCAAAACATGCAAATATATCACTGATAATGGACAGCAATTTCTTTCCAGAAAGCAGTTGAAACTCACTATAAAACAGCTGCATCATGGCCAGAATGGCTCACTACTCTTGAGAATGGTGCAGAAAGAGTAGTATTTTTGCTCCCATGAGCCTCTGATTCAGCTCCAATCTAATTGAGAGAAACTGCCACTGTATAACCTGACTTTTCAACATTCAACATGTGCGTTAGGGTGTCATCTTTCATGTTAGTGGTCTCTTGGGCAGTATAAGAAGTAGTTAGTTATGTATTGTTCAGATGGTGCAACATTCTTAACAGCCTGATTATGTATACAATAAATATTAACAAAAACTATGTCTCCAGAACTGCATCATCACAATAAACTGGCTGGCTCCTGTGGATGACAAAAACACCATCAGAGGTTCACCTGCAGTCTAAACTGTGGCTACTCAGGGGGAAGACATCCAAAGTATTCAGGGGGGAAAAAGACTTTGTAAATTAATTGCCCCCCCAAAAAAAATCCCTGAAAAACTGATTGAGGACGACGTTCATCAACACCAAATGTTGTGAGCATTGGATGTCCGTTAAACAAAAGAGAAGAGGGTAAGGAAGAAGTCTCCCCAAATCTGAAAAATTGGTAAGAAAAAGATTTGGAGGGGAACTCCAAATTCTTTCTTCCTTTGCTGAGACCCAGCTTGTAATTCATTAAACTGAGAATATACCACCCTTTCATTATTTGCAAATGATCGTATATAAAATATATATCTCCTGAACCTACAACACGGAAGTTCAATATAACCTTAGCTTGCATCGATAACTTTCTTGACATTTTATCCAAAGCTTCTCCATGGAAAGCTTCCTAATGCTTTTCCAGGTCAGGCCCTGGTGTTTTGTGTTTAAGCAAGCCCTGATAGCCTTCCCAGTGGGCAGGAGCTGCTCCTTCAGGCTACTATTGCTTTACTGATGCCATTAACTGATTCTCTACATACGTTAAGCATTAAACAGTGGTGACAAGTTAATTACAGAGTTTATCAGGAGATAAAGTAGCCACAGTAACACAAGATACAGTATAACTACTATAGCTTCCTATAGAGCATCTGTGCAGTTGCTGCTTAAGTGGTGTAATTAACTTGTCATGGATCAGGCTGCAGATAAAAGTTGCTGATGCTAGCTTGCAAGCGCACCTACTTGGATTCATAAGCTACTCTAAAATCTTTAAATATGTATTTGTTTTAGAAGGTAGAATCAGCATGAAGAAGGTATCAGTTTTCAAAGCTTTTTGCAAACTGGAAGAGGCAATAAGTCAACATGGGATATGGAGCTGTAAAAATCCCGGTCATTTAGTTGCATGGCCACTTGAAATTACAATAGTGCCATTCAAGAATTTTAAATGCTTTCCCACTCTGTACAGAGGAGAAGAGGGATTTCTAAGAGTCTGGCACCAATCCTGAATTATTGCAGACATTTTTCTAGGCTTACGTTCATATTTCATCTGCGGATAGGTTGATGTGAAACATATCTCCAAGAAAGTATCTTAGTTCCAAGGGACTTACATCCAGATAATTATAACATGAACATTAGTAAATCTTCTATTATAGTAAGAGTTTAAAACCTGCTCAGAAATTAGCAGTAGCTTTAGAGGGCAACTCTGAGCACATCTGAAGTACATCTTATGGAGTTCAATGAGACTCACAACTTAGCAGACATATAAAAGATTTGTACAAACATGTTTCTTGCAAGAAAAATGAAGATACTTTTTACTGCCAGATAATGAATTTACAGTTTTCTTTACATTTAACCCAAACTACAATTTGAGAGCAACCATAATATTTCACACAACAGATACCCTGCTATATCCAGTCAACCTCTTGTATTAAACTCCGCAAAGCCTGGTAATAGGTCCATAGATCACAAAGGTGTTTGGAGCTCCCGTCCCCAGTAGCAATGGCACATAATACAAGAAGTTGCCTTTGAAAGCCACACATTAATACAGAGGTATGGGTTAGAGAAAGGATGGAAATGGAGCTTTAGAATAGGATCCAGACTAATCAGCATATAAGAACCAACTCTTCTTCTTCTTAATTTTCTTCTTCAATCAGCAGAATAGAACTCCCCTTCCCATAGCATCGAGGCCTACCATTGGACATTTTGGGAGGGGTGGGGCAACATGACCATGCATGGTCATATCACCCAAATAATGTTTAACGCATTTAAAACATTTATTAAAAAATAATTAATTCCCATGTATTTGGGAAACCCTTCCAGGGCTGTCAAGAAACCCCAGGAAGGCCTGCTATAGTTATCACCAGCTGTAACCTCCTGACCGTCCCAACCAATCACTGGGCTGCCTCCATGGTACTTTCTGAAGGTTAGAGTGAGCTTCCTCTCCTATAACTGAACTGTGTAAGCTATTTAAGAGACTCTCAATATGACTTTAATGAGTAACTTTTAGACTGAGCGGAGGGTGGCTGACACCTGAAAAGATGAGAGTTTAGATGGAATTTTCCTTTACAAGTGTCATATGCATAAGACAATGGCCCTTATCGGATACCAGGGAATCTTGAAAATGGTTCACAGCACCCCACCACACTCCGCTGGATTTTTCACAGCCAAGAAGCAACAAAATAGCTAGATCAGACTAGAATATTTACAGTCAGCCCAATGTTGCTGTGCTTATGCTTCGCTAAAACTTCAAGCAGCTGAATCAAGTTTATACCAAAGCAGTGTTCTCTGCAATGAGTGATAAATATTCTGAGGAAGACTGTGGAGAAAACTGACATTGATCACCATGAGGTAAGACTGGGGAAAAATGTAATGTCCTTACCTAGGCATCTGCAGTCTGAGAAATTTTGCTAAATACATTCAGTCAAAACAACCTGCAATTTCTCTCAATTAAAACAACACTGATTATAACCTACTACCTAGTCTCTCCCAAGGTGGTATATTCTGTCAGCACACCTTGAGCTACAATGACACACTAGACTTAGTAGTATTGTAGGATATAGCAAAAAAAAAATCATCTTAATTCAAGAACCTGTATTTCACAGCACTGCATATGCTGCAAAATGGTCATGCTGACCTGTGAATCCAAATTTGTTTTGGCCCTGCAAGGCATCTAGGTACTCAGAGGTCCCTAGTCCCTATCCAGTGATGTGCCAGTCTCTCAAGCTTGCCAAATTTTCAACAGAATGTACACATTTCTGTGTCATTTTCATGCCACCAGCTGGTCAATTCTCCACTAAGAAGACCAGCACTCCAAGCACTCCCTCTGCAATACCATTTAAAGGCTCTGCCCTATGCCTGCTTATCCCACTACTCAACAACTGGTCACCACAGGAACAGCTTACCACACTCGTACACTCTCGTGGAAAGAACAACCTAACACCAGGGCCTCCTTCCCCTCATGTCTATTTTAGACATGGGGGGGGGGGTAGGTGGTACAGAGAACAGAGAATACCAGCATTTAAAACAAAAATGATTGTTAAAGACAGAAAGTCCACACATAGACAAGTGTTTCCAAACTATGATGGGTACAGTGTGAGATTTTTCAAACTTGAGCCACAAGGGAGGGGAGTATATAAATGCAAATAAATAAATAAATAAATAAAATGGTGCCTGGGGAGGGGCCTCCTACCCTGTGCCTGCTAGCTCCAAGCTTAGAAGGAAAAGATTTAACTTTAAAAGATCTACCCTTATTTGGGCAGGTTGACTGCCCCCTCCCAACCATTGATGGGTCTGGAGGGGGTGGGAAAGGGTAGGGCACCAGCCATTTAAACCTTTGCTAGTGGAGGCTCCTCCCCCTTCCAGGGGACAAGGTGAGGAGGCATGGCCAGCTGACACCACTTTCTGGTTTCATGAAACCTAGAAAATATTTCAGTGGTACCACCATAGTCAAAAGGTTGAAAGGGGCTGATTCAAACATTAAATTTAGAAATTACAGTATTCTAAATGCTTCTTGTTACCTTGGAGTTTTGTCTGGGCAGTTGGCCCTCTATTAGCTACACAGGGCCATGGCAGCCATCCATGAGCCAATGGATTTCACCAATTGGACCCCATTATATGAACTTCAGAGAGCCTATTGTGGCGCAGAGTGGTAAGGCAGCAGATATGCAGTCTGAAAACTCTGCCCATGAGGCTGGGAGTTCAGTCCCAGCAGCCGGCTCAAGGTTGACTCAGCCTTCCATCCTTCCGAGGTCGGTAAAATGAGTACCCAGCTTGCTGGGGGGTAAACGGTAATGACTGGGGAAGGCACTGGCAAACTACCCCGTATTGAGTCTGCCATGAAAACGCTAGAGGGCGTCACCCCAAGGGTCAGACATGACCCGGTGCTTGCACAGGGGATACCTTCACCTTTATATGAACCCCATTCCTCTCTCTACCCACTCCGCTGTGGGTCATTCCTCCTCATCTATCTAGTAACTGGTATCCCATCTGTCCCCTCCAAGATATACATTCTTCCCAGGGTTTGTGAAGGCCTTTTAACTGTTCTACGCTACCTAGAAGTAGTTGCATAGCCAGACCTTAAGTACTGGGTGCCTGTGGGAGCCATCGATAGAATGGGAGTGCTTGAGAACTATTAATATCTCACCTGTTTCTTATCTTTATACAGGTAGATATATCGCCTAAAAAAAGTTCAGTTATAGCCTCAAAATGGAATACATTTCTTCACCAAAGTATTAAGGCTGAAACCTTAAGCATATTTACTAGAGAGCAAATCTCACATGATTTCAACTTAGGTCTACAAGGTTTGTTTTTATTAAGATTTCAGACCAGCCACATCTTGAAAACTCATGGAGGCTATAAAAATAATACAGTAAGATACACACTAAATATAAAATGCTGTATTAAAATACCCACAGAATATTACTGCCACATCAAAAACCAATCCAATCAAGGTGTTTTTGATTCATGCCAGAAGGTCGGAGTGAAATTGAAACAGTCCCTTTGGTGCTCTAACTCTGATGAAAATCTAGGCAAAGGGCACTCTACTGCTGCGTACCAGTCACCATACAGACCTTTTTATTGGCTCTCAAACAAACTTCAGGTACAGGTGAGATAAGAACATGGGACAGCTTAAGATGGAACACAGGTATAGATGTAATGCTGCTCAGTCATGAAAGCAAGGAGCATTCTTCAAGCATCCTTCTTTCAACATTAGGAACAGTTAGAGTAGCCTAGACCAGACTGCAAATAAATGTACCTGAGCCATCAGCGAGGGTGCTTTTTGCTGCTGCCTGGGGGGAAGCATCGTGTAAGACTCAGGAGCTTCCTCGCGGCTTTTGGCCTTGTCGGCGCATGGCAAAGACGCAGAGCGAGGCACAGCGAGCCGTTGGAGGCGTAGCAGGTGCCTTATATGGGCAGCCTGCCTACGCTCGCTCTCCTTCCTCCTCGGTGCTCCGAGCGGCAAGTACCCACCCACCCTCCCTGGGTAGTTTATAAGTTATTGAGTGTTTCCAACATTTTATGTTTTGTGAGTTTGAAGTTGTTTTTGTCACAGCTTGCGGTGGTTGTAATGGGATGGATCTTTTGGGGGAAGGCTAAGCTTGCGCGCTGGCCTTCCCAGGATGGGGGCCCTTATAAGGGGCTGCGTGGATGCTGAGCTGCAGCAAGCTCGCATTTCCAGGTGGAGGAGAGAGCCTGACAGAGGCAGACACCCAGAGGGTCTCTTATATAGTATCCACCTCCCATTGGTCATCAGGCCAATCAATCGGGAGCATTCTCAAGGCTGGCTAGCCGGAAGCCCGGTGTGGGAGAGCCTGATGACAGGTGCTGCCTTGCGGTCAGCTGACCTCAAGGAGGCAGATCCATCCCATTTTACGCCTCGCTCATGGGAGAATAAAGGCTGTGGCCAGTTTCATGCCAAATTCAAGTGTCTGTGTCTGACTAAGGTGCAAAGATACCACCATGCAAGGCAAATCTACTTCTTACCATGGTTTCAAACAAGTGTAAATCATGATTAGTGAAGATGGCATAGATCTAAACTAACCAATTATTTGCAAATAGGAGGCAGAGGGATGCCTGTGCAGGGGAAAGAGCATGTCAACAGGCTATGAGCAGCTAGGTGGCATCAAGCTACAGAGAAGAACTATTTCAAGTTCATTCAATTCCTTTCTTCTGAATTCTGAATCTTTTGTATTTCCTTTTGCATTAATTTCCTTTTGCACACATGAGAAGAAGGAACCACATAAACTGTCCAACTTTGATCAACTGCCTGATGTTCTGGGACTTTACTTTTGGGCCAGAAGGGAAACTTCGGGATGAGCATTCCACTTACAATGAACCAGGAGCACCATCAAAAGCCTTAATAGAACGGGTATGAAACTGCCAAAAATCAGGTCAATTTTGATTCAAGATAGACGCTTTTGTGTGCAAGCATACTTCTTCAGATACAATACTCTGCTGGTCTTAAAAAATGCCACTGGACTGAAACTTTTTTCTGCTGCTTCAGACCAACCTAGCTACCCATCTGAATGTATCCAGTCAGCCACCCTCCAAAATATATACCAAGTTGATAGAAAAAGAGAAACCAAATGTTTTTGTGGGTTTTTCTTGGGGAGGGGGGCACGTCTGGCTTTTCTTTAAGGCTTGTTTGTTTCCTTAGCAACCCTGCTGGGCCCTTTCCCCCCACCCCCATTTCATTATTTTCATTACGAAGTCAACTTTCAGGGAGCCCCTTTTTAAGCACAGTTCTTCTTCTGAGGGTTTCCCTCTCCGGAATGCGAAAACAAACAAGCGGAAACCCAACGGAAGCGCGCGGCCAAGCGAAGAGAACCCGCGACGACCGCGCGGAAACCACACAGTCATTTAAGGAGGCGGTTTCTCATCCCGTCCAGGAGGGAAGCGCAGAAAGCCGGGGGGGGGGGGCGGCGGCTCTGAGTTTGGTTTTTAAGCTATCCCCCTCTCTCTTCCCTTTCCCTCTCAGGCGCGCGCCCTTGGGAGCCGGGAGTTTTCCATCCATCGAGCTGCCCCTTCTCTCCCCTGCTCCCCCTTCCTGTCCCGGCCCACTCTGAACACCAGCAACGGCCCGCAACCGAGGGCTGCAAACCAATCCGGCCCAATCCATGGCGACGACCGCGGCGGGTGCCCGTCCTTTCTTTCGCGCGCGACTGAGCGCGCTGGGAGTGCCTGGAGGCACGCGCCCCAAGCTGGCACCAACTCGGAGAAGCCCCTTGCCCAGCTCAGCCCTTTTGACAAGCGCTAGGCAAGGAGAACCCGCTCTGGGAGCCGGGCAAGGCTCACCTGCAGCTAGCCGAACACGGGGGGGGGGGGGAGTATTTTGCACATTGTCGTGTGAACGAAAGTGCGTCAAGTGGCTTGGAGGAGGGACAAGCCAATTATGAGGAGAGGAAATGTTATCCGCATTAGAGCGGAAGGGACATGTTGGGGCTTGTCTCTTAACCCAAAGCTAAAGAGGAATCGGTGCACTCCCTGCTCTAAGGCGGGGCGGAGCATACCTGGCGGAGACATTTGAAAGACCATGCTATGTAAGCCTATGCGTGTTGGTGTGTTTTACAGATCTGCCACGCCGAAAACAGGTTTACACAAACATTAAGCCAGGCCTGATCTCTGCTTGTGCATATGATGCAAAGTTAAAGGCAAACCTATCAAAGCCCCGAAAGAAACGGACACGAGTTCCAATTGCTGGATCAGAATTGCCCCTAATCCAGGCGGTGTGGAAGCCGCAGAGCTAATAGGCTACAAATTGGAAGCTGTTGCTTTAAAAAATATTGGTATTTGGGATTAAACTCTATTGGACTCTGCGGGGTTTAGTAATATGCATAAAATCTAGCTTCTGAAAGCGACTCTCCCAGATTATCACACATCGTGGCTAACCTGGCACAAACAGGAAACCAGCTGGGATGCTGAATGCTCATCGGACGGCGTGGAGAAAGAATTTCTTGCAAAGAAGGTGAGCCTGATGGGAGTCGTAGTAAAGGCGGCCGCGGGAGATAAAAGCAAACTTCGCTGCCCCCTATAAAAGACTACAACTCCCAACATGCATCATGCTACAGCCGTTCCTCCTGGCTCTGAAATGAGGCTCTTGAGCCATTCCTCCTGGCTCTTGACCTCTCATCTCGTTCAGGTCTGCCTGTAGTTCCGGGAAGCCGGAGTTTGAGCAGATCTAGTCGTTCCTCACCTGTCTGCATAAAAAGCCAACCATACAGATTTATCGTTTAGATGCGTATTCCTTTGAAACCTGACCAGCTATAGCGATGTCTTTGTTGCCGCTCTTTATCGTACGCGTGTATGTATGTCAGCTGTCGTTGCATACAGTTACAAGTACGTTCAGTAATTAAAAAAAAAACGCTTTTTGTGTACTTTTAGGGAGATTGTTTTACATTCACTGTCTTCTTCCTTGCTGGGAAATGTAGTCCCTGGTACTAGTGATGATGCGAAACTTCATGGAAAAGGGTTTTGAGGGAAGTGGGGGGGGGGGGGGTTCCAAACTATGAGGGAGGAAAAGGCACTTGACCCAGTCGTAGACTTTTGAATGTATGTTGTAAAGTGACATGGCGGTAAACAGTGCTGGGAGCAAAAGAGAGAGACATTAAGAACGCCAAAGACAGAGGCAGGACAATTTTGAAAATCTACCAGGGAAAGTATTTCCTAAGAAAAAGAGAGAGATTGTTAATTACATGAGTAGAAAATCTCTCCTTCAAATCTTAGTTCCATGGGGAATTCAAAGATGCCCTTGTACAAACCACTTAAATCCAGCTTTCCCATTCTACCAGCTCCCCGCAATTCAGGGATAATAGTAGTGATCTACTTTACAGGACTTTTATTAGGATGATCCAGCAACATGGGCAGGCAGAAATGGGCAGGCTTGTGCGTGTGTTTTGCCCAGGTTGAGAAACTTGTCGAAGATCACTAGTTTTTGACTAATGATTAATGCAGTACTTGGTATAGGTGACTTGATTTTTGGTTGACTTGAAAATAATGACAGGCATGATTTTTGCTTTTGCTGAATGTCAAGGGCTGTGTTAATCTTGGCTTCATTAAAAAAACACTGAGTTAGGAAATCAATGTTTAAAATCAATGATTAAAAGCACAGAATGGCTTGTAACATTTTTTTTAAATTAGCAAATAATTTGCATCACTGAATATGCAAGAGCAACTGATTCCTGAAAGTACTGTTTATTTAGGAAAATGAAGGCAACACTCTTCCAAATATAAAGGATAGTGTTTGGGCAAAATGGTAATAATGTTTGGAGGAGGGGTGGGTTTTAGAATAAAGCAAAAAATGAATTGCTTGTCCCTAGGTATGTGTCCAGCATGATCCTAACCCTGTTTCTCATAATGTACTGTTGAAAAATATTGCTATTGTAGAAAGCAACAATATTGATAAGTCCCTAGGTAATTAACTTAGTGATTAATGATGCAGTAATATCATGGCCAAGGAAAGATGCAAGATCCTCACATTCACCATTGAGCTGGTCCCTTCATGAGAACATCAAATTGTGTGAAACATTTTGTGCAATTGCTTCCTTGTGATAAAAGGGGGAAAGAACTACTTGGAAGGGGCTTCTTTTACAAGCAAGGCTTTCCACAGAATGCCTGGTTCATGTGGGTAGCTGTCTGCTGCTTTTGAATCGCAGTGATGACAGTAGCTGTCTCAATCCACAGAAAAATCAAAAAGCCAAACAGTGTACTCACAATCACGGTGTTCAACAAGCCCCTGTAGCTGTGCCTTTAGCTGTCTGTTTAGCTGCAGCAGTTTGCAGGTATTCATGTTTCCATGTCCCGAAAAAGCTTCACCATACGTTTTCTATAAATCAAGATGCTCTTGACGGTATTGCAAGAGAAAGTGTTCCAAAAGTTCCAGAGCAGAAGATAGACAAAGGACACAAATGCAAATTATGGAACAATTTAAATGACATCCTCTTAGTGCCTTATTAATCAGAATACAATGTGGAATTTGTTGAAAAAGGTAATGGATACGATACAAACAATAAACCCGTTATTTATTTTTGTAAGAGCCTGTGTGGCATAGTGATTGGAGTGCTGAACTAGGATCTGGGATGTCTGGGTTCAAATTCCTACTCTTATGGAGTATCCGTGGGCCAGTCACACATTCTTGCACTAACCTGTCTCAACAGGGTTGTGAGGATACTGGAGGAGTGGGGAATGTTGTAAGATGCTTTGGGTTCCCATTGTGGAGAAAGGCAGGGTATAAATGAAACAAATGAATACATTATATATTAACCCCATTCTTCATGAAACACAGAGCAATTTTAGATCCTGTCTACCTATAAAGTAAGTTAGGCTAAGAGTGAACTTGGTGATTGAGCATGGATATGAATATTAGATTTTCCACATCTAAACACAGTCGTTTTTTTGTTGTTTTGTTTTTCATGTTCTCATTCAGGAAATGTTGGCCAGGAAGCAAACAGCTATGGAACTAGTTTCATTATTCCAAAAGGTTAAGCATTATCTCTCTAATAGAAGCCTCCATCCTTGACGCTACATAGCAAAACTGCCCTAGAAACTGAAGGGTGAAAGCAGATTGCAAGATAGCCAGAGTGAGGGTAAGCTGTTCAAAGGGGAAAAGGTAAATAATTCAGTAATTTACCATGTTAGCACAAGGTCTTTGCATGTATCAGAATAGCAACCTAAACCCTGCCTTGGTTTAAAAAAAATTAAATTTTCCAAATTATTTTTATCATAACTAAGTTTTCTGCACACAGCAAGGTAAGGAACAATTTCTAAGTAAAGATTTTAATTCTACATAGGCATTTAAAAGATTGTTCCTTTCTCCTGGTAAGATAAATAATTCCTTTTAATGCTGTAGTTTTAGTTTATGGGTTATGTTCTTTAAATTTTACTGTTTGTATTGATTAAACTAGTGACATTACCTTGATTTACACTGAGCAGAAAATTAACCAGGTCATTTTTCATTTCCTTTTGAAATTTTCTAAAAACTAAAAAAAAGGTACCAGCACAAACAATCAATACATCTTGGTTTATTTTTTTTTTCTGGGTAACAGAAGTTGTAGAAAGCTAACACTAAGGTCCTCAGGAAGTTTCTAGCAAAAGCTCCAATTGTGTGAGATGTGATTTCTTCTGCTGAGTTTTCTGGGAGCTTTATGATGGATTTTATCAGCAAATCTACTTTGCTGTCAGCTAGGAAACCTCATGATGCTGATCCCTGTAGGTTCTGTTATGAATGTTTCCTTGTCCAGTCTTCTTTGGAACTCTAGATTACAATTGTCTACAAATATAAGGTTGGATCTTACAGATGCATTGGCAGAAGAAGCTCACCACTTTCCCACCTTTCCATTCCCTTGTGCCTGTTGTTTTGCTGAGAATTAGGCACATGCACAGAAAACAAATCAACACTTTTTGGATTCAGCCTGAATAAATTCTGAATCCAAAACCCCGCATCATTAATCCAAAACGGACCTTTTCCCCAAAACAGATCTTAGCCTTCCCAGGCAGCAGAAAACTGGCTCTCCATCTTCACTGCCTGAGAAGGCTGGTGGGAGTTATTTAAAGGGCATGCCAAACAACTGATCATGATAGATCAGCTGTTTGGCACCACTCCCCACCCATGCTCTTCCTAGGCTCAAGCATCTGGGGAGGGTGGGGGCCGGGGAAGAGAAGTTTAAACTGGCTGAATTGTCACCAAAACATGACTCAAATACTGCTGATTTGGCCAGTTTAAAGTATGTTGTTGTTGTTGTTGTTAGGTGCGACCCATCACGACCCCATGGACAATGATCCTCCAGGCCTTCCTGTCCTCTACTATTCCCCGGAGTCCATTTAAATTTGCACCAACTGCTTCAGTGTCTCCATCCAGCCACCTCATTCTCTGTCGTCCCCTTCTTCTTTTGCCCTCAATTGCTCCCAGCATTAGGCTCTTCTCCAGGGAGTCCTTCCTTCTCATGAGGTGGCCAAAGTATTTGAGTTTCATCTTCTGGATCTGGCCTTCTAAGGAGCAGTCCTGGCTGATCTCCTCTAGGACTGACCGGTTTGTTCGCCTTGCAGCCAAGGGACTCGCAAGAGTCTTCTCCAGCACCAGAGTTCAAAAGCCCCAATTCTTTGACGCTCAGCCTTCCTTATGGTCCAACTTTCACAGCCATACATTGCAACTGGGACTAGATGCATTTTTGTTGGCAGGGTGATATCTCTGCTATTTAGGATGCTGTCTAGATTTGCCATAACTTTCTTCCCCAGGAGCAAGCGTCTTTTAATTTCTTTGCTGCAGTCCCCATTTGCAGTGATCTTGGAGCCCAGGAAAATAAAATCTGTCACTACCTCCATTTCTTCCCCATCTATTTGCCAGGAATTGAGAGGGCCGGATGCCATGATCTTCATTTTCTTGATGTTGATTTTCAAGCCAACTTTTGCACTCTCCTCCTTCACCCGCATCAAGAGGCTCTTTAGTTCCTCTTCGCTTTCTGCCTTTAGAGCGGTATAATCTGCATATCTGAGGATGTTGGTATTTCTCCCTGCAATCTTGATCCCAATTTGTGACTCATCTAACCCCGCCTTTCTCACAATGTGCTCCGCATACAAGTTAAATAGGCAAGGCGACAGTATACAGCCTTGTCAAACTCCTTTCTCAATTTTGAACCAATCATTGATTCCATGCCTGGTTCTCACTGTTGCTTCTTGACCTACATAGAGGTTTCTCAAGAGACAGATAAGATGCTCTGGTATTCCCATATCTTTAAGAACTTGCCACAACTTGTTGTGCTCCACACAATCAAAGGCTTTAGCATAGTCAATGAAGCAGAAGTAGATGTTCTTCTGGAACTCCCTAACTTTCTCCATGATCCAGCATAAGTTGGCAATTTGATTTCTAATTCCTCTGCCTCTTTGAAATCCTGCCTGTACTTCTGGAAGTTCTTGGTCCACATAAAGTTTAAAGTATAGGGGTGGACAATTCAGCTTGGATACATGCAATAATAAGTACCCAAATTACCATTGATTTGGCTACTTTTTGGCTTATTCGAACCAAGTCACCCATCCCTACTGAGAGTCAGGGTGGGGGCTCATGAATCTTATGTAATTCTGCCTCCTTGCTGCAGCTTACCTTGCTATGAGGCACTTTGTTCACATGGGTTCCTTGATTCGTAGCAGAAAGGTTTTAATGGCACATTGTGTGTGCTTGTATGTGGGCTACATGAAGAGAATTCTCTTGCACAAGATCCTTGTGCATGCATTTGAAGCAAGCAACCCATAGCCCTTTGAGGTCTTTTTTGACTTTACACAAAGCTCTACTTTTCTTCCTGAGTTCCAGCTACAATAGGTAGTAAGTGCTGTTTCCTGAGAGGGACAGTTCTCTAGACCTAGTATATGCATGAAGTGAACTGTTAAGTCAAGTAAGAATCTGTGTCATCTTCCTTTGAACATTGTTTCACAATGCTGATGCTGCACTGTGGATATTTCAACTTAATAATATTCTCATTTAATTGCAAATCTCTTGTTGCAAGAAATTACTGGAACACAAAGCATTTTTTTCTAGATACACAACACCTGATCAGACTATTCATCCATCTAGATAATTAATTATTCCACACCCAACAATTTACCTACATGGAGGTAATATCAATATAGAGAAAAAGGCATGTACTGTAATCAGTCTTGAGGTGTGTCTCAAACATGCTGTGTATTCATAGATCAGAAAGTCATTTGTCAAGATCTGCTTTTCAGCACGTGGTGTAAATCATTCCAGGTTCTTGTCTCATCTTGAAGGAGAGCACTAGGTAATATTCTTTTGGCTTGCTGGTAGCATGTTGACCCTGATCTGAATAGCCCAGGTTAGCTCGATCTCATCAGAGCTTGGGAATTATGCAGGGCTGGCCCTGGACAGTTGTTGAATGGGAGATCACCAAGGAATACCAGAGTTGTGATGCACAGGTAGGCTATGGCAAACTCCCTCTGAACCGTCTCTTGCTGTCTAATCCACTAAACCCTCGTAACCTCAGGTCACCCCCGTCTGTAAGGGTACAAATTGAAAAGAGGCTTTTAAATTGCTTTTAATACTTAATTTTTCTGATTGATATTTATTATAATTGTAACTTATCGGATTATTTTAAAACTTGTTGTGAGCAGCCCTGAACTGGTTAGGGGAAGGTGACTTAAAAAAAATATATATTATTATTATAAACCACATGGGGTTGCCATAAGTCAGCTGTGACAAAAATGGCATGTTGACTCATGAGAAAGGTCTGTTGGTTCCCAGGTAAGGTTGATGGGATTCCAGGCCAAGGCTACCTATAGGCGCTGAATTTTCAAGGTCATTTGCTCTTACTGTTATGGAAACTCACTGCCCAATCCCGCAAAGCCAAAAAAAATGCAATGCAGAAGAGTATTGCTGGGGCAGGGGCCCTGTTTGCTTCCTCCAAAAAGATTTTAAAGGCATTCTCTTCAGCAACAAAAAAATATTTTTCAGGAAATAATCTGTACATGGCAGGGTTTGGTGTGGTGGGAGGGGAAGTGGTCTTGCATTGTATTGTTAAGGAAGAACTGTACCGTATGGTTTGTCAGAAAATAAGTGAAACTTGGACGCACCTATGCTTTGCACCTTCTCTTTGAATGTATGTATTTATTTTAGGGACAACAAATATTCTGTAGGCAGCTTAAATGCAATGCAGACTTTAAATCATCAGCCTCATAAGATCAATAAAACAATTAAAACAGCATTAAAACTCTGTACCAGGTTTTAAAATTCTTTCTCCACTGCTGCGTCTAAAACCCCAACTGCTGCTTTATTTATTATTAACACTAGGATTTAGAATTCACTTAGCATAAGAGAGCTCAAAAAAGCAAAACAGCCATTTCCCCAAGTTCAGAAGCATGTTTGGCATACTATTCCCCACAGCACTAAGCTGACTTCCTTATGAGAACAAAGACTGGGATGGATGCCAGCAGATTCCAGGTCGGTATTTAATGGAAAACCTTAACAAAGAGATGGATATTGAAGGTAGTCAATTTTAGAATTTAAAAAAAATCCTTGTTGAAGTCTATTCTAAAGATTAAAGTCAGCACAGTACCCACAGTCTGCTGTCCTGAAAAGATAACCCTTATGATAGACTGTCATATACACCCTTGTGGGTACTTTATGTAGCTTGCCAGAAGTATATGGCATTGCTAAGCCGGGAGTGGGGGAGATAGCATTTGTTAATTAATGTTTGGCTTCCTTTACTTTAAAAATAAAAATACCGGTAGGTGAGATTTTGACCAGTGAAGGTCAGCAAGACCAGCACTACCAGATCACCCTTCTACAAGTAACTAGCCTGCGTATGGTATGATTTAACGGAACAGTTACCATGTTCAGGTGAGATTAGAAAAGATACAAAGAAGTTAAGCTAATGATTTCATGGGGCCTTGGTATCAGCTTGTGTGTCTACAGAACTGGCAAATGCCATACTTTGTTATTAGAATGCACAGGTTTCCAGAAAGGGTCCCAGTATTCGGACGTCTTTGACCTGTAAGTGGAATTTATTAATTGCTCTCCCAAGTCTACAATTTTCTGAGTCTAAACTGGAGTATCATTAGGATGCTGGCTAGCCCACTCGTAAACACAGATATACCTGTCAGTACTGAGAATACACAAGTTTTGAAAGGGAAGCCACAAAAGAAAGTAGGATGGAGGAGCAGCCCAAGATGGCTCTTGGTCACATGTAGTACAAAGGCTTCCTGCTGACACCTCTGCTTTGGAGACCTTCATAACTTTTACCAGGAGGGATGGACCACATTTTCTAAGGCCCTTTTCACACCCAGATCAGGACATTCCTGTTATAGTGTAACCTGTTCTAATGATACAGGATACAAAAGGATCTTGTATCCTGCAGTCAGACAGTATATCAGCTCTGTAGTAACAATATACAAATCAGCCATATGAGGTTAGTTTCTGTTTGTTTGGGGATCAGAACCCTAGAAAGATTTCAGAAGATTGAATATCATTTTTGCAGTACAAGTCTGCTAAGTTGAAAGAATGCATCACATGCTGTCGTTTCTTTTTTGCTGCAGTACATGAAATTGCAGTGATTGCTATAAGAGATTCTCAAACTTAGCCATGGCTAACTTGTTTTTGCAGATATTAGCCATCTGCCAAACACAACGGAGGCCCACCAAAGGACAGGAGCAAAGCTCACAATCTTGTCTTCCGCAAAGCAACTAAATCAAATGAAAATGGAAAATGGAAGGGACAGGATTGCTTGGGTCGAGGAGGTTTTTAGATTTGTAGAGTCGTATTGAAAATAAAAAGAATGAAATGAATAAAAAGCGAAGGGCAGCAGAGGAGGGCACAACACCTAAGGGTTCCCCAGTACTGGCAATCAACACAAAGCTGTTCCATTGTGAACATTTTTGGAAGTCAAATGGAATCATCACCTGCTTTTTTGTCCACAATAATGGAAGATAAACATACATAGCTTTCAAATGCATACAAGACTTAGGGAAGAGAGTTTACTGTTTGCCATGTCCATACATGAAAATAGCTCCATATAAGGCCTTCAGAGTCTGGTGAACAGTAGCCAGGTTACCTTACAGGACAGCAGTTATGGGCCGGCAAGGAGGACACACACACAAACTCTTGTTTGGCATGGAATTGGCCACAGCTTCATTAACACCCCACCTGGAGCATCAGCGCAGCCCGGGAAGAAACCCATGCCACCTCATGATCAGCTGACCGTGAGAAAGGCCAGATCCCAGAGGTGCGACTGGGGATGCCAAGCACTCAGCATCCTATAGCCACTGGGATCCAAATAGGGGGAAGGCAACCATATATTGGGAGACCTAATTGGCATGAACCTCAGTTTGTTTTCACCCAGTTGCCTGGTGATGTGAGCTTACCTCCCCAGCTGGGAAGGCACAGCAACTCAGCATCCACGCAGCCTCTTACAGAGCCCACCCCCCCTCAGCTGAAGAGTCTGCTTTGCAGATGCAGGCTGCTCGAAAAGGACTCAATCCGGGCCAAAACCACCAGCTGCAACAAAATTATAGCAACAAGCAAAAGAACAAAATATGTTTACAACTTTGAAATCCATTGATTCTAACATAGACCATTAAATCTGCACAGTGTATAAGGTAACTGTTTTAAAACCTATCCATCTTTCCTAACATTCCACTCAAATTTGCCTATCATCTATGGTAACAATTTAATGACCATTGTCTCAAACAAACTTAACACTCATTACAGGGTGAGTGGATGGGTCTTTTTAACCTCTGTTGGCCAGGCGTGGTGCAAGAGTAACAGCCTGGCCACCTCTTTAAAGGAGCATCCCTGCCCCTGCATAACACACACACAGCAGTGAGCCACATGAGCAGTGTACAAGCCACCTGGCCTCCATGCTCCCTCCTTGACAGCTCCACCCTCCGCCATGGCAACCTCCAGCCTAGTGGTAAGGGTGTGTCCGTGATTCACTCTAGAAATATCTAGACTTATGTCAGCTGAACTCTTATCCCCCCCAATTTTTGTTGGTAGCACATCAGTAGTTTACCTCGTGAAATCTGAAACAAACTGATGCCTTAAATTAAACTACTTACTTGGTGCTAACTCGCCTCTTGCATCAGTAGAAATGGATATTGCAAAAGGAACTCAAATACACTGGGAGTTTTATACTGTTTTCCAACCTGCCAAGTAGATAATTTCAATGTATTTCTGAAATGGGCTACTACCAGCAAGAGATAAAATGGTCCAATCAATAAAAATAAGACCAAGTAGCATATAAAACCATGGATGTAAGAGCCTACTAGCAAATTCCCATTTTCATTTCCTATGTCAACATGTTTCCAGCTTACCTACTAGATTGTTTTATGTTCCCCAGACAAATTCTCTGTAGACTACAAACTCCACATTCAACTCGGCATTCAGAACTCAGAAGAATTAGATATGCTATAGTTTATAAAATGGATGTTTATGAAAGTATCCTTTTTGAATGGTTTCAAAACCTGACATGAATTCCAGCTTTGACAGCATAATGAGAAAATAAGAGGATCATAGCAGGGTCCCAAACATAACCTTAACTATTGAGGTTCTCAGGTAGAAAATGCAATTTTCTGTCTCAGCGCTGATGAATGTCTTCGATGTCTCTTCCTTTCATAGTAGCTCCTTTTTTTGGCAGGTCTTTTAGAATTCTGATATGTGAAGGGAAAAGGCCACTGCAGTATACATCATATTACAGGAGTTGCATCCCTCGGTCAAAATGGTTTATTTACATTAGTTAAAAATGTAGTTTCTCAGTTCCTGATGTAGTGAAGACAAACTTGTCCTTTCTACAAGATGTAAAATATCATTCAGAAGAAATCTAGCTAATTTACTCTAGAGCCATACTCTAGAAGGAATATCACATTTACACTGAAAATAAAGCTGTTGTAAAATAAGCTGGCTTACAAATATTTATTTATGTTTATTTGTAACATTTCATACACCCTTTTAATTTTACAGCACATTATAAGGCTTGCCTTAGACCCTTTATGTTCAGACCAATTTTAAATTTACCAACCCATAATCACCCTTTGCATTGTGTTGCTAAGGAGACTACAGACCCTTTAATACATGCTCTTTAACCCATTGTCCATGTGGAAGTGAAATAGTTTTCTTTTCTTTTTAGATTTCACATACAACCACAATTAATGAAACTTTAATAGGGGTTTTCCAAAACCTGTTTCCCCCCCCCCAAAAAAAAAGCCAAGATGTGTAGCATCTTGTGTAGCATTTTTTCCTTATGCAAGGAACCAATGGCTTCTCTCTGAGTGTTCAGATAATAGTTTCTTCAAAATATTTATTGGCTTTTCCAACCCACCTTGCATTTCAGTCTCATTGCAGGTTATTTGGCATTTAAAACTGTATATTTGTCTAAAACAGTTAAGAGAAACTTAGCAAAGATGTTTCTGCTGAAGCAGCGTTTGCTGATCAGGTGGGTGGCTACGAATAGGGACCACCAAATGCATTCATTATCTGTTTGTAGGGCCAGATTAGTTGGATCCCAGCATTGTCCTGTTTGACCACAGCTAACATGTGATCTGTCAATGGCACAGAGTGACTTGAATTGTTGCTTCCTGCTACCTCAGCATGAGACAAAGGGCACCTGCGGCTCTGGTGGCAGGGTAGGGAAAGGCGGGCAATTCCGCCTGACAAAACATTCTGAGCATTGTTTGCAGCCTGAAAATAATTATTTCAGTAACTGGTTTCCCCCCCCCCCCATAGTAAGTGGTACACAGCTGGACAGCTGAGCCCCATGCGCAGAACATGAGCTACTGTTTTAGCTGCCATGGTACAAAGCATTGTTTGTGCTACTGTAGCTAAAGCAGATCCTGAAGTTCAGCTGCAAGCGAATGCGCAGCCCAAGCTGGCAAAATTAATACAGAAACAGCCCCCAAAAGGGCATTTATGCAAATATATCATAACACACAAAACCATTCACATACCTGATTTAATTGTATGTAAGCCGTCTCCAGTCCTTTGTAGTTGGTTCCGGTTGTTGTGTCACATTCTACACAAAAAGAAGCCTCCCCCCCCCATGATCTTTAAGATAATGTTCTTTTTATAGACTTGTTCTCATTCTAGTCCTGTAAAGCAGTAAGAGACTTTCTAAAGTGCTTCAGGCTATAGAAAGCTGATATTACTCTTAATTGTTCCATAATGCCAGTATTCTACAGAGAAAATTAATAAAACATCAATGGACAGCAATAAAAAAGAGTCCAGAAAATTTTTGGAAAGTATAAGTATTATGGTTGACTGAAGAAAAATTGGGTCCAAAGCTAATGAGAAGGAAAATGAATATGTTGAGAAGAGCAGAATGAAGCTTATTGTACTAATGGTTTTGATTTTTTTTAATGCAAAAATAGAAGTAGGAAAAATGGGGAAAGGAAGCTTTGGGAATTATACAGCCTTGCCTCTCATAGAGAAACTAAAGCTGGTTTTGGGGCAGCCTGAATTCTGAGGGTGGTGTTCCCAGAAATCAGCAAATCTTGTGTTTGAAAATTCATTTTAAATGGTCTTACTCTGCAGATCTATCCTTACTTCCTGTGGAGTAATTCAAACAGAACACAGGGAGACATTGCTGGGTAAACATACTTAGGATTGAGATTTGCTCCACTTTTCTGGGAGAGAGAGGCTGAGGCATAGTGGCATTAAGTTGGATACCTGGGCCTCACCCTTGCCAGTCAGGGATGCATTGTTAAGGGGCCATGGCTGTGGCAGAACATTTTTTGTCATGTGGGATGTCCCAGGTTTAGTCACTAGCATCTGTTGCTAAAGGATCTGTCAGTAGGTGATGTGAAAGCCTTCAGTCTGAGAACCTGGAGAGCCACGGTTAATCTAAATTAACAGTACTGACCTTGATGGGCCAATATAAGACACCTTCACTTGTTTATTTACTTTTTATATTTATGTTCCTCCCTCCCTTGAGGCTCAGGGCAGTTGGGTGTTGTGTTGTGTCCAATTGTGACGTTGCCTATCTCTGAATGGAAATTTTGGACTTCCTTGGTGGTCTCCTATCCAAGTAATAACCTGGTCTGTTAGGCCTGGTTCACTTCTGTGGGTTCACTGGCAAGCCCAATCCCCCCTCTCAACCCTCGGGAGGTAGAGAGGGAGCTGAAGTGTCTCATTTAGCCTAATCAATAGTAAAAGACATAAATTAATACATCAATACAATGTACTCAGCTCAGCCATTAATTCTGCATTTACATTCAGTGTGTTATTTGAACCCAGCATTCTGCATTTAGTGGTGCAAACATCAGGGGCGAATCTCTCTCTAAGTCAAGAGGTGAACTGCCATGTACCTGAGAGGGTGGGTGCTGACAGCATCTCACTTGTGCATGGCAGTGCAAGCCATGCAGTGTAGGTAGTATTCATGTGTGTGTTTTAGTGGATCTGTAATCCCATCCACAAAGATTACTTGATTAGTCTGCTATTTTCATCTGCCATTTTAATCTTATAACAGAATCTAGGTGTTTTCCACATGGGGAACAGTTTATGAGACACAGCACAGCAGCAGAAAGGCTTCCAAGAGTCTGTTTTCCCTATAGTTCTCCTTCCTCTTTTCCCTTGCAGCGGCCATTGTCCTACACATCACTAGTGTTTTCCCAATTTTTGTTTAAAACAGAAATAATTACATTTAAAACAGAAATAATTACATAATTACAATATATATCAATCCATGTATAAGATTCTCTGAATTTCTAGGAGTGATTTTTTTTAAGTCTCTGGCACATTTTGTTGTAGGCAAATGCCTTTCCTCTTATATATCCACAGTAAAAGGGGTTAGAGATTAACTTTTTGAAAAATACCAAAGCTAGAGAAAATGATACAGATGGTATATGTTTATGTTGTTATAAAAATGTTCTGTTTTAAAATTAGATGGCAAGAGACGGTTCAGAGGGAGTTTGCCATGGCCTACCTGTGTATCACAACTCTGGTATTCCTTGGTGATCTCCCATTCAACAACTGTCCAGGGCCAGCCCTGCATAATTCCCAAGCTCTGATGAGATCGAGCTAACCTGGGCTATCCAGGTCAGGGTCAACATGCTACCAGCAAGCCAAAAGAGCATTACCTAGTGTTCTCCTTCAAGATGAGATAAGACCAGACAAAAGCTTAGAGATGCACAAAGAACGGGAAAACTCCACTTTTCAACAGCACTAAACTTGGGTTTAGTTAAATACCCCATGTGGAAATAAATGAGGATAGGTTTTGGGTAAGTAAGTTCTGTATGTGCATATAAAGGTTGAAATGCTAGATTGACATGACTGAGCTCTTCTGTAAAAATCTTGTTTTTGTACATAAGTTATTTTTCAACTCTAAGAATTACCGCCATTATCTATCAGCCTTTCCCTTTCATTCCACACATTTTTTCACTTGCTACTATATTTTTAAAGGAATATCCTGTCAATTCTGTAAAACAACTGCTTTATGTTGCCACTGAATTGCTTTGATCTCTAGATTAGAACTGATGAGCTGTAGTTTCCTTATTGCTTAAGTTTGCCAACAATTACTTACATGTGTTTGTTTTGAGATTCTGGGAATTTTAGAATAATGGCAAAATGTAGGCATAGTTTTATTTTTCCCCTTATACCATGAATGCAGAGTAGTAAAAGAAATGCCATTTTATTCCCCCTATACATACTCATTCATTTTCACAAAAAGTGAAATGGGTAATCTGAAATATAAAATAATAAAAGATAGCATACATTTAAAAAAACTAAGACCTATTATTCATGGGTGTTTTTTCTTGCTTTCACCGTGCTAGTCTGTCAGGTTTTCTTTATCATTTTCCATTTATTTTCCTCCCTCCAGTGCTCCATTTGCTTTCTAATTGCTGTTTCCCTGGGTTTTCTGGGGGTGCTTTTTATACCAATTTTTCCCCTTGTTTCACTTCTGAGCTGAAAATAATTCAAAAATGTACAAATTCCTTTGAATTTTTCTCTTACTATTTTGCCACCCCTCTGAGATCACTCCCCTGCCCATATTGAGCTCATTCCACTCAGTCTACACCTTCTTCTTTCTTACTTCCCTTCATCGATGTACAAGTTCCATTTTTTTCATTAAATATTTTTTTTGGACAAGCGGCATGAGGCTAACAATGTGAGACTATCACTAGTCTCAGACTGCTGAATAAAATTAATAAAATGATGAAGAAAAGTTTAAAAGGAAATGCATGAGGTTAGTTCCCTGCTGGTATTGACTTGAAAGGGAGGCAAATAAAGGTTGATTAGCTGGTGTTTGGCAAGTAGAAAAGGGAGGAGGGAGAGCTGGGTCTGCAAATTCCTTCAGGGTAGGATTTATTCAAACTTTTATGTAAACACTCTTTTAAAAGGATATGGCTTCCCCCCCCCCCCAGTATTTTATTTTTGGAGTTGCTTATATAAAAGAAATATAATTTCACAATAAAACTCTTTATTTCTTAATTTTACTGTACTGCCAAGTAGACCTAACAGAATGACTAATGGATCAACATATCTAATTCTAAGCCTGACCCCAGTGTGGATTGATAGAGCCAACAAATGGGGCCGGGGTCAGGAAGGGAACATTTTCTATATCCTGTGGGAAATTTCAGGTTTGAAGAATAACATCAAACATAAAAAGGAGGGGTAGTGAATCCCCCTAAAAGAGAAGTGTATTGTCTGTGTATGTGCAGGCAATGCAACTTTGTCACAGCTGCTGTCTGCAGATGGAGGTGAGAGTACAGCAGATAGGTAGGAAATGGGAGCATGGGGCAGGTGGATATGAAGGGAGAACAGCAGGGGGGGGGCAGAAAAGGAGTCACCACTATCTGAGGTAAGCAAACAAAAGAATGGGGGAGTTGCTACTTCTGCTAGCTGGCCTGGCAAGTGAATGGCTGGCCTGCCAAGGGAGGATGAGTAGGCTGACATAGTAGTGGAGAGGGAGATGAGTGGGCAAGCAGAGGGGTGAGAGGAAGAGGGGAAAGGTAGAGCTGTCGTTGCATGGTGCATGGGCATAGAAGCAACTGGAACCAGGGAGATGGTGATGCTGCATGGGGCAGGGGAACAAGTGGGTGCCCCATAAACAAAAAAAGATGATGTCCCTTATTCGCACAAGTCCCTGCTAGTTCATTATTAATCCATATATCCTGTTATTTTACGAATTGCTTCAATAACTTTTGTAATGACAATGTTTACAGGGAATTCTTTGGCTAAGGTATTCTATTTTAGGACAGAGATTTTGCTAAAAGTGGCATGACTTTTAGTTTCCAAGTCATGTCATCCATGACCCAATGGCAGAAGCCAATTGCTCTTCTTACCCTTTACCACATTTAATCCACAGTAACTGAAGTATCCAATTCATTTTCCTACTCCAAAAGAGGAATGGCTAGGGATACTTGCTATCAATCCAGTGATGGTAAGGAATATTAGTACAGCTAGCACAATGTTGCTGATAGCTCTAAAAAAATAACCTATTCCCCTCAGAGGTAGCTGAACCATTCTTTTTAGATTAATTACTGCTCGAACTCACTAGTGCATTACCAGGGATATTATGAAGTAAATAATATGCCACTTAGGGGCAAATCCTGAATTACTTATCCAAGGCTAACTACTGTGACATAAACAGGGATTTAGTCCAAATAAGGTGTTTGGTGTCTGAGAAACTCAGTTTTTAAAAACTCCTGTTTGTTCACAGTAGTAAAAAAAAAAGATACCTTTTTACTCAGGATCTGTGAGATTCATCTGATAGCAAACGCATTGTGGCAAAGGATTAACCTCTTGAAACATGTTTTACTACATCACGCTAATTAAACCCCTCTATTCTTTGGGGGATAAGGTGTCGTTCTTTAATTTTAATTGTTCTTAGAGCACATCTGTGACTTTCTCCTTTTTGTTATCATCATTCTCTCACAGCTAGCACTTGGAGCACAGGGAATTTCCATGGTAGTGGTGGTCCAGCAGCCTAAAGGGAAGGAAGAGCTGCTAACTTGAAGCTGAGCTCTAAGCAGGCCTTGCTCATTGATTTCCTGGCTGACCCCGCTCAAGCTTCTTCACCTCCTTGTGCCTCAGTCAGCTCAGCTGGAAAATTGGGTAAAGAGCGAGGGCTACTGGGAAAAACGATCTTTGAGTCTGGAACTGAAATTTCCCTGTTAACTCCCCCTTCCCTCACCAAAGTGAGTGCAATCATTTTACACAGATGTAATTGCTGGTGGACTGTACACTAATCATTTTCCTCAGCTTCATGGCACTGGGTTTGACATTCCATGACATGATAAGGACTCAAGCAGTCCTGTGCATTCTCTGTGATAATTGCCTTTTTCCTCTGCTGATGTTTTCTGTTGCATTACCATATAGCATGAGTTAATGGGTCTGGGCTTACTTCCATATGTGCTCATCAGAAGGAAAAAGTACCATACGAAATCCGTTTTCTAATGCTAATTTTATTCACTGAAGAACTGAATTACACTCAGACCTAAGGGCTGAAGTTCCTTTAGCGCTTTACTGCTCCATGCAAAAACTCTATAACACACCTGCAGTATTTTACAAGTCAGCAAAGTGCTCAGTCTATGGGTTCATGCACACTACCACTTGTTTCATGTCAGCTAAAGGCAGGATATCTGAGATACACTGCTGTACCTCGGAGGTAAGTATTTAAAAAAGCAGGAAAACATGTCCAAGAATCCTCAGCTAGAAATCTAGCAGTTATTTCAACAGATTTCTCGCTTCCAGCCTCAGGGACAACAGTTGCTAAGATGCAGATGGTTGTGAAGACTGGCAGTTTTTCTGCTTGCTGGTACAATAGCATGTTGACTAAAACGACAATCAGATTAGGAAGCCCACAGATCATCATCTTCTACCAGGCAGCCCTCCAAGACCTGGAAGTGGCCCAGACTACTTTTCAACCAGTCTCTTTGTTGTGACAGCTGATATTTGAAATGGGTGCTGCATCTGCAACAGACTCTATGGATAACATTCAAAACATTCAGCACTTTAAAAGATAACTATTTGTTATGTGATATGTTTTTTTTTAATCAGTAGGTTTTTGGGGAGCAAGTTTTCAAGATCCATTCATCACAATGGAAGTACTAGGTATGAAGAGTTACCTTAGCAGCTGTTGCTGTATTTTACTTTTCTAACATACAGCTTCTAAAAGTGCCAGTGATATAGATATAGATCCAAGTCAAGGACATTTAATGGCTCATGGATAACCATTCAACCACTCATGCTTGGTGTGTATGTTTCAGGTGGTCTCTCATGGGCTCACACAAAAGCTCCATCCTCCTGGTAATTTAGCAATATTTGTATTGGGCGACAGCCAACATCTCCTGCTTGTTTCAATCCTTTTATATTACAAAGGACCTGCAGATCTGTCCTGTTTGACCTATGTTGGAAAAATGCACATTTCCTCTTCCTCTGAAAGATTCCTTTTCCATCTATAACTTGTTTTTCCATGTCTTCCTTCCCATATTTTGGCCAGGAGTTTGCACAAACTAACTTCACTTGAATGTTAAATGGCATATTTTTACTAACTTAACCGCTGGTAATTATGGGAGTCTATTTTTGCAATACAGTCAAATAACATCTATTCTCTTAATGGTGCCTTTGTTAGGAAATTACGGGGGTGAAAGGCAACATAATTCTAAAAGTATTCAATTGCAGATAGGTCACAGTGGGCTTTTACTGAGGCAGTGATTACCAAACTATAGTGGTGCTGAATTTGGGCATATGCTCATAACATTATCACCTACTGACTTACTGGGCCCCTTTCCTGTGGTACTGGAGGATATGCAAAGTGCAGGGAGAGTTGGCCACCATGATATGAATGGCACACCGCTTGTGAAGGGAACAGGAATGGAGTCGGGATTTTGATACCCTGCTTTTCACTACCAGAACGAGCTTCAAAGGGACTTCCAATCACCTTCACTTCCTCTCCCCACAACAAACACCCTGGGAGGTAGATGGGGCTGAGAGAGCTCCAACAGGACCACTCTGTGAGATTAGTTGTATCAGGACTGTGACTAGCCCAAGGTTACCTAGCTGGCTGAATGTGGAGGATCAGGGAAACAAACCAGGCTCACTGGATTAGAAGCTGCCATTCTTAACCACAACACCAAACTGGTGGTTTGTAGAATTAGTGGAAGGCAGTTCTTGTACTTAAGTTAGGAGATAATCTTTAGCACCAGTACCTCTGTGGCAAAGAGGAAAACATTTTGTTAGCTTCATGGACATGCTTTGTCTTGTATACAGAAAGACCCTCTTTCCATCTGAGACCTAGGATATCTGCTGCAAGTCAGAATAGACTCTCTAGGATGATTGTCTGACTAAATATACAGTACAGATATGTTCCAGTGCTTAGGTTGAAATTTACTTTCTAACTGCAGCCATAGTGTAATCAGTAATAAGCTCTGTCTTTTGTTAGTGCAGAAAATGTGGAAAAAGCTATTTTCCCTTAGTATGTTTTATTGTAAACTCATGAATAATTTGCTACGTCTTATTTGCTATTTGAAAACAGTTTTGAAATGTTTGCATGCGACAGAGCCTTGTTTGAGATTTTCTTTCTCTTTATAGTTCGTGCATGTTTCCCATTTGTCACAATTTCACAAGACACTTTGAAATGCTTTCTAATCACTTGAAGTCATAAATCCCAGATAGCATGAAACCATGCAAACAAAAGATGAAACAAACCCTATTTAGGTCATCTCACCCGTCTGACTGCCAATTCAGGACTGCTCCATGGATCCTGACTGTTTGCACTGCCAGGATGGACTTCCTGAGATGAAATGAGAGTCACAATGCTATCTCAGAATATTTGGAGCAACACTCAGACTTGGCTTCTTTGTAAACTGATAGAAGGTCTCTTTCATGTTAGTGTCTCACCAGAAAGGAAAATTTAACATACTGGTACAACAATGAAGTTATTGTTAGCAGAGGTATTCTGCACAATTTCAAGAGTTACTGGCTGCAATCATGCACGCAACTCAGTTGTTTAAATCATATTAAGGCTAATGTTGACGCAATCTACCCACTAGCAGAATTGGGGCAGCATCTATGAATCAAAGTACAGTAGTCATAGCTAATTCTGTAGTTTTGGGTTTCCAATCTTCACTATAATTAAAATATCAGAAATTTAATACCTGATCCTGCTTGCTTATCCATCCTTGTAAAAATTTGTTTCCTAAGTAATGGCATTACAAAAAAAAAAATTACACAAGCTAAGAATACCTGGCGCATATCTCATTCTAGAGAGTTCTAAAACTACTTTTAATTTCTGCCAGAAAAAGATCAGGATTCAAATAGATGAGAGAAAGTGAAAATATAATTGACCTAATTTTGTAGTCGTAATAAGAAGGAAGCATGGCCTAATCAAGCTTAGTTTCTTGGCTCATCCCGATTCAACAGTTCTTTCTAGTCTGTTTGTAAAATACTTCCTTCCACCTGCTGGGATATTCTGCTATATATGTTAATAGCATTGAGAATTGCCGTAAAGGTTGCTGTTCAATTAGGCTAAAACCAGTGAGGTTTTAGTACTCTTGTCGTTCTTTTCAACATGTGGGTGCTTTTTTGTTTCTTCGAAAATCCAGCTTTGCCTTCATCACAGCAAAAGTGTTCCTTTTAAATCTGGAACAAAGAAGTAACAGAACAAATTGAAAAGATGTAGATGTAACTACAAAAGAATACATCTTAAAGGATACATGCTTTTCCCTGTGTGCATTTGGAACTCCCATTCAGTTTAAATAAATCTCAGTATGTGTGCAGAATAAAAAGTGAAAATATACGTTTCTCATTAAATAATTTCCCCCCTCAAAATGTAAAGCTCTTGAGCACACGTCTAGTCTCACATAGAAGCCCTTATTAATCCAATCAAACTGGCGCATCAATACAAACAGCTGAACTGGTTAATTATTTTTGTTTGGTTGCACTGGTGCATCACTCAGTCCTGTGCCCAAGGTCCCTAAGTGCATGAGATTCTGGGCCTAGCCTTGGACAGCTCTCATGTGGACCTTCAGGAAGAATCTACTGTTACTATCTGTAACTATCAACAGCCTGTGTATCACCAACTTTGGGTTGGTGAATGCTTATTTCTTTTTGCTCTAGTCTGCCATTATAGGGGTTATTCTGAACATTCCAAATACATCTTTATTCCTCTTTGAATATCTCTGAAAATCTTTAGACCTATAAAAAAAATCCTGCAGCTCTGACAAGTGTTTTTCCCCCCTACAACCTCTCTTTATTTGCAGTTGAGTTATAGAATTCTACCTAAAGCTTACCGTGTCTATAATTAAAATTCTATGCAAAGTAACCTGAAGACCACTAGATCCCAGATATTCATATAAAATCTGTTGCTATGGGAGCTGGTATTGAATGGCAATGTTTTTTTTGGGGGGGGCACATCTGTAATGTTACATTATGTTTGCCATGTTCCGACTGGAAAGACCCTTAAAATAAAGTCACCTTTTATCTTTGCTTTCTGAATAAACATAAAACTGGATTTTTAGTGCAAAATCCCGATTTCAAGGTTATTGATGCCAGACTAAATTAATACAGTCTGTGCGATAGCATACAAAATCCTCAGCAAAGCCAGGGATACTCCTGTCTTTTGAATGCTTGACATTTGTTTTTCATCATGAACTTAAAGGTCACTAGCTACAGAAGAATCAGGATACCTGCCCGAGTTTACATTTACATGCATTTTATTTTACTCCCATGTGCATTTTTTTTTAATGAAATCCATCACTCGGATAAAACTGTATCCTTCTCTTATTATCTAGGCTGGATAAACTAGAAGAGTTGTCAACGTACTGCCTTTAAGAACCATCAAGAGGTTTTGTTTTTTAATGATTGGTCCTCTGTAGAGAAGAGTGATGTGCAATATGCTCCGGACGGCTTTCCCCTCGTTCTGATCACTCCAGCTAAACAATTCCATTCACCAGCACTCCGATTTACTTGGTAAGTCATCATTTCTAGTATAGCCAATTCAGATTCAGATTTATTAATACGGTCAAAAATCAGCAAACACAGTACATGTGATTATATTATTATTAACATACCTCAAATAACAATGGATACACCGGTGGCTAGTATTGCCAATGGATTTAGTTTGTTCAAAATCATGGTGAGGAGCAGTTTATAATAATAAATGTGCTCAGCAGTTTATATACGTCACGCTCATTCTCTTCCCCAATTGATACTTGAGTGTTGTAGGCAAATAAATAAATAAATAAATGAAAAGAAAAGTCAGTAAGGTCCAATTAAGACAGCTCAGAAGCATTGGCGCTTTCTGAATTTCATTGCGAGTTTCTAGACAAACAGAATCCATTTAGACTTAATGCAGGATCCTTGGGTTTATATGGCTTCAAATGGAGATAAATATTGCATAATATAGAAAGTGCTCTGCCCTTTTCTGCATGTAAGATTTCTTTTCCTGGTTTTAGCTGGCCATGTGACCCATCCAACTGTTCAGTTCCTCTCCCCGTTCCCTTTTTTAGTAGAGCCAAATAATATTTTTTCTATTTGGAAAAAAAAAAAAACCTCCAAAATACCTGTGGAGCTGATCGAGCATGATGCATTCATTTTCCTTGATTTTGTAGTGAGGGAAAAGGCTAGCATGAATAATTCAAAAATAATGCTGAGACTGTTAAGATTTAGTACTGGAGAGGTCATTGCAGTTGGGAGAATGAGCTAGGAGAGTATTACTATTCCACGATCTTTGAATCTCAAGGTGACATCATTATTATTTCCTCTATACTATAATGTGGTGCTGCAACCAACTTATTGCAGTGTTTCTCTTGTAGGGTAGAAAGATCAATTACATACAGACCTCAAAATGTGAACTATAAGCATAGTATCCAATAAAACTGTCATTAACAGTCACCACAATTTTAGCTGCATGCTTCCAGGTCAACCAGTTTTTAAAAATGGTAACTGACATTGAAAGGTTGAATAAAGAGCACTCATTCTAAAGGGAACAAGTTTTAAGAGCCAAATAAGCTCTTTGATTAACATGTAAATCCTTTCCTGGATGATTGTATATAAGTTTTATACATGTAAATAAATTATTATCTGGGAAAAACAAAGACCTCTTAAGTGTGGTGAACCAGAGATATTCAAGTATGACTGGAAATTTTGGGTTTTAGCAAAATATAGAAAGCGAGACAAGAGTGCAATTCTACTCTAGGGATAAGTATCTGAGCAATAAATATAGCTACAATTGCATTAAGGCAATTGGTAAGACCTGTGAATAGCAGTAGATGAGCATACAGCATAATAAAAGTTAACAAACATATGTGAGAACTGAATGACATTAGTATGTGTAGCGAAGAAACAGTGATTGCACCATCTTGGGCTCATTCACTTGCTCATCTTCTTACATTGTATATACTGTTAAATGCTGCCAATTCCCTTCAGTTCTCTACACAGGGCAAACAGGTCAAGTGTTGGCAGAATTTAAACATAAAAAGAAGTGCAAAGCACTATGATGCTTTGTTTAGAATAAAAACTTTATACAGAAAAAGGAGAGAGAGAGAGAGAGAGAGAGAGAGAGAGACATAACTAACTGTTTAACTGATCTGTTGTCTTAATTCTGACTGTTCTGGAGGCAAGAAGGGAGGAAGTGTATTCCAAGGAAGTCTCCAAATGAGCCAATCAGGACACTACACCAATGAATACAAACCTGATAAAGTTGTAGGACAACACTTCACCTTTCCAGGACAGTGGGGGACTTAAAGGTAGCTGTTTTATTGCAAAAGAATTTCAGAAGCAGACTATAGAGCCAGTTTGGTGTAGTGGGTAAGAGCAGGGCATTCAAATCTGGAGAGCCGGGTTTAATTCCCCACTTTTCCATGTGAAGCCAGCTGTGTAACCATGGTCTAATCACAATCCTGATAGTGCTGTTCTCACAGAGCAGTCATGTCAGAGCTCTCTCAGACCCACCTACCTCACAGGGTGTCTGTTGTGGGACGAGGAAGGAAAGGTGATTATAAGCCACTTTGAGGAGAAAAGTAAGGTATAATATCCTTTATTCTCTTTTTCTAGAATGGAAAATTCCTGAGTTCAACTTATTATACTTAGGACAATGAAACTTCCAGGACTTAACAGAGAGCCAGCTTGGTATAGTGGTTAGGAGTGCAGATTTATAATCAGGCAAGCAGGGTTTGATTCCCCGCTCCTCATCCACATGCAGCTGGCTGAGTGACCTTGGGCTTGCCACAGCACTGATAAAGCTGTTTGAGCAGTAATATCAGGACTCTCTCAGCCTCACCTCCCTCACAGGGTGTCTATTGTGGGGAGAGGAAAGGGAAGGTGAGTGTAAGCCACTTTGAGATTCCTTTGGGTAAAGAAAAACAGCGTATAAGAACCAACTCCTCCTCTTCCTCCCATCTGCTAATGTCATTCAGCTCTTAGATTTGTTTGTAAACTCTTTTATTATGTTTGCTTAACTGCTTCTTTTCACAGGTTTCACCAATTGCCTTATTCCAGCTATAACTATATTTACTGCTCAGTTACTTATGCATCTTGACTCTAATTAGCCCTTCCTGACAACACCCTCCCCACCATCTACCTGTAGGCAATGATCGGTGATTTCTGTTTTAAAGTAGCTGAATAATTGTGCATGCACACAAAAGCTTAAACCTTGAATAAAAGTCTGTTGGCCTTAAAGGTGCCACTGGACTCAATCTTTGTTCTGCCGCTTCAAACCAGCATGGCTACCCCCCGTGAATCTATAGCGCTGTTAAGGCTCCAGAGTGCATACAGAGCACAAGCAACACAAAATATTGCTTGGAGTTCCACGTATAAATGAGATTCTGTGAAGCATAGTTTAGGAAAATTACAGAACTGCCTGTAGTGCTCTGTGTGTGAGTGAAGTGCCATCAAATAGTTTCCAAAAGTGACCCAATAAATTAATGAACTCCAAAACATCCTATCATTAATAGCCTTGCTCAGGTCTTGCAAATCGGAGGGCTGTGGCTTCCTTTACTGAGTCAATCCATCACATCTTTTCATGCGGCCTTCTTCTTTTCCTATACTCTTGCTAATCCAACATAATTAACGCCTTCAGTGAAAAATTAGTTTCCAACAATGAAAGCTTCCCATCCAATCCAGGAATGTCCCCAGGAATCCTTCTGCAGTCGTAGCCACCAACACAGTATCAGCCATCCATGCATCCACACCATCCTCCCTCCAAAGTGGCCTACATGATTCTGCTTCCCTCCATTTTAATCTGTCAATAGTAGCCCTGTGAGGTAGGATGAGAAAAATGGTGCTGTCCAAGAGCAATTGGCTCAAAGTCACCCAGTGAGTTTCATGGCTGAGTGGAGATGAGTACCCTAATCCAGCACTCTACACTGCATGAGGGTCATTTCCTCATGATAAAATCCCAGCCCACTGAGATGTATAAATACTGCAACCACACGAATAAAAACAATCCTAAAGGAATGGCACCATTTGAATTGGAAACAATCCTGTGATTGTAGAAGCTGCCCTGATGCTATATGGCATATGTGTCACATTACTACCCACCGTACAATCCATGGGAGAGATCGAACATCAAATTATATGTCGTATTTATTTAGTATTCTTTTACTCCTTTGCATAGTTCAAGGGCAGTTCCACAGAGATTAAGCGTACAAAAACATAAGAGCCCTGCTAAATCTGACCAGTAGTCAGGCATCCTATCTTACGCAGTGGCCAACCAGTTTCTACGGAGAACCAAGCACAGGGTATAAAGGCCTTTCCCTGATGCTTCCTCCTGACACTGCTATTTAAAGGTTTACTGTCTTTGAACGTGGAGGCTCCCTTTGGTCATCAGGTATAGTAGCCCTGATAGATCTATTTTCCATGTGCATCTAATCCCCTTTTAAAGTTGTTTATGATGGAAATAACTCCACATTTTAATCATTCATGCAAAGATTTATTTTTTCTATTCACCAATGGCAGCTCAATTTGTTTGGTCATAGAGCACCCAGATTTCTGTCTCCTATGAGACATCCAGCAGAAAAGCAGTGTCCCACTATAGCAAAAGACAGAGAATAACATTTCTGAATGGAAGGGCATTGTACTATAACCCAGTTTTGTGTGTGTGTGTGTATGCATATGCATATGTATATGTATGTGTATATATATGTATGTATGTAACATATATGTGTGTGTGTGTATGTAAATATATATATTTATACACACACACATACATACAGCTGTTGAACTTCTTGACTTTCTAGGATAACCTTATTGTGACCTTGTGGAATTAAGAAACAATCTAGTGTACAAACTAGCTCATATGACTTTGAAAGTCACAGTACAGAAACTAAGAAACTCTGGTCTTACCTTATTTTGTCCTGTGATAGAATGATGTCCCCCAGTGCAGTCGGCCTCCCACACAGGACTTGCAGATACTCAGATGAATGAGAACAACAGTTTTGCTGACAGATTGCCTTGTCAAACATTACCTTTCCTTACATTGGATAGCAAGCTGTCTTGCAGAATGCAATCCCTTAAGGTGCAAGCCAAGAAGTGCACATACTCCTGAAAAGATATGTTGAGTTGCTGTGAAGCCACACTTTGGTACTGGTGGGACAGTGTGTGTCCTTTCCATGGTACATCTAGTTTTGTTGATTTTATTTTTTTAACATACATCATGAATGGGGTGGCTGTCATTCTGAAAGATACATCAGTCCCTTTAGAACTGAGTTCACCTATTTCCCCCCTTGGCTCTCAGTCTGTCTTTTCCTCTAATACTTATTGCACCATTAGTAGTTGGGGAGGGAAGCAACTGAAAATTCCATGTTTGTGATCTCATGATTCTCTTCCTTCTCTACCCCATAGCAGAGAGATAACTATATGAGATGCTTTTCTGCTCTGGTATACCATTGTAATCTTGGTTAGGGCAATAATTATAGTACACAAGGGAGTAGATTAAGGATAATGTTCTTGGAGAAAGGACAGTGTGTAGCTCTTCTATATCAAAATAAGCTTCTATGTTATTCACATACTTGCCCGAAACTGTTCTTATTTAAAAATATATAATCATGCGCAACTGGAAGAAATGTTTACATTAACAATCAGGGCATACCCATTGATTTCTATGGTAGAGATTTAAATAAATGCATAATTATTCTCTGAAATCAATGGGACATCAGAACTCTTAATTTTGTCTGGATTGTGCCCTAAGTCTTGCTCTTGAAAATGGAGAATCTCAAAAAGAGTGCAGAAAAACAGTAGAAAGGCTCAAAGTAGGCATGGCTACTTTGCTTCATTTTTTTTTCATCTGGAAAAGAAAATAGGCCTATCTAAAGATGATAGTGGGCATGGTATGGAATCCAGGCTGCTGGTTGACATGGACAGAAGGGCATGGACCTAGCTGCACTAGATATGTATAAATTCTCCAGGTCATTTGGTGTGCACCTGAGTTTCTAGAGAGCTTGGAGCATCATCTTCAAGATATCTTAGAGCAGTGGTCCCCAACCCGCGGGCCGCGGCCTGATGCCGGGCCGTGAAGGCCTTGGCGCCGGGCCGCAGCTCCCTCTTCCTGCCCCCCCCCCGAAGCGAGAAGCTCACGGCCCGGCAAGCTTCTTTTTTCGGGAGGGGGGGAAGAGAAGCTTGCCGAGCTGCAAGCTAATCGGCCGCTTTGGCAGCCGATTTGCTGGCGGCCTGGAGGGGCTGGGAGAGGGAGCCGCGGCCGCCAGCATGGCGGCGGGGCAAACGCGCATGTACGAACTGCTGCGCACGCGTGTTTGCGCCCCTGCCAGGCGCAAACGCATGTGCGCAGCAGTCCGCGCATGCGCATTTGCGCTCGGGCTGCCACGCGTGCACGGGGCCCCGAGCCGCCCTCTCCCGCCACTCCAGAGCAGCGGTCCGTGGCAATCGGAAGGTTGCGGACCACTGTCTTAGAGGATGGGAGATGTGCCACAAGAGTGGAGGAGGGTGAATGTTATCCCAATTTTCAAAAAAGGAAGAAAGGTGACCTAGAAAACTACAGGCCAGTTAGTCTGACCTTTGTCCCAGGGATGATATAGGGGAAGATTTTAAATGGGTCAGCCTGTGATCCCTTTAAGGACAACTTGGTGGTCCAGGGAAGTCGGCACAGTTTTGTCCCAAACAGGTTCCACCAGACCAACTTCATTTCCTTCTTTGTTCAAGTGATGGGTCAGCTGAATTGTGGAATGCCACTGATATTGTGTACCTGGATTTCAGTAAATGGGTAAACTTGAGGACTGCAGACTGGACTCTAGCATGGTTAGATGGATAGAACTGCACCCAGAGTAGTTGTCAATTGCATTTCATCTAATCACAGGGAGGTGTCCAGAGCTAAGTTCTACACCTGGTACTTTTCAATATTTTTATAAATGATTTGAATGAGGTGGTGGAAAAACAAATTACATTACACATGACTCCTACAAAATACACATGACTCCTCCCAATTTGGGAACAAACACCCCAGAAAATAGATTGACTTCAACACAGTCTGAACACACTGGAAAAGTGGATGGCTGTGAACAAGATGCAGTTCAACAAGGTTAAGTGCATAATTGTATATCTGAATAACAGAAAGGAGAAGCAAACATACTGGATGGGAGATATACTGGGTAATAATGTGTGTGAACAAGATCTTGGAGTATGGCTGGACTGTAAGCAAATACGAGCACTTAGTGTGACGCAGCTGCAAAGGCTAATGCTGTCTTAGGGTATATCAACAGAAGCATAACATCCAAACTGCAAGATGTCATAGTCACACTGTACAACACATTGGTCAGGTTGCACCTGGAGTTCTGAAGGCCTCATTTCAAAAAGGATGTAAACAGAATGGAACAGGTGCAGAAGAGGTCAATGAGAATGATCAGGGGCCTCAAGCCCAAGCCCTATGACAGCCTTTTTCAACCTTTTGACTGTAAAGGAGCCCCTGCAATAATTTTTCAGGCTTCACAGAACCTTGGAATTGGTGTCAGCTGGTCATGCCTCCCAGCCATGACCCCCTGGCCACGCCTCCCTGCCATTGCCCACATTAACAGGCAGCTTTGAGGAGGACTGAGGGGAGAGAGACAGGAGGTGGTTTAAAGTGGGAGTAAGCATGCTGGCTCTTCCCCCTCCAGGTGCAAAAACCATGAGAGACCTCACTCATGATCAGGATGGGGAGCAATGGAAGCAACTGATTCCCTAGCTTGTCCATTAAGGCAGGAAGGGAAAGGCTGGGGACCCCCTCCAGAGATCCCGTGGACCCCAGTTTGGGAATCCCTGCCCTATGATGAAAGGCTGAGGGACTTGTGAATGTCATCTGGAGAGGAAGAGATTGATGGGGAACATGATTGCTCTCTTTGAGAATCTGAAAGGCTGTCAGAGGAGGTCAGAGAGCTGTTTCTGTTGGCAGCAGAAGGCAGAATTTACAATACTGGGTTTAAATTATGGGTAAAAATATACCGGCTGAATATTGGGGAAAATATTTTTACAGTAAAAGAGTTTCATCATTGGAATCAGATGCCTAGGGAGGTGGTGAGCTCCCCTCGCAGGTAGTCTTCAAATAGTGCCTGGACAAACACTTGTAAGAGATGCTTGAAGCTGATCCTGCATTGAGCAGGGATTGGACTAGATGATCTTTGGCCACCTCCAACTCTATGATTCTATGATGCATAGCCCCCCCCCAAAAAAAAAGCATTTTAATAACAGTTATCTAAGAGCTGAACACTATGAAATATATTTAATAAAAATCACTTTTATTTTTACCTCCAAGTCTTAAAATATGTACCAGAGAATACCTTAATATTATTTTTAAAATTTTTATTCTACATACTCAGGGGGACCTCTGCATTTCAAATTTAAAATAATCTCTGAGAATTTGTGTTGATGCAATATCTTATTAGGCACCATAAAAATATTCCCAGAACTAATTTTTAATTAATATAGTCCATGGAAAACTTATAAAAGATTCATATATAATATGATAAAAGAAGTAAACATCTTCAATGTCATGTCATTTAATTTTTTCCCTCTTTGTGAAATAGCTCCTTTCATGTTATCACAATGACAAAAACCAAGATTTCTTACATTTCTATTTTGCCAGACCTGTCAATTTTTTTTTAAAAAAATAGTCCTACTTGCAACTTTTGTGACCCAACTATTTCTCAGCAGTGGTATGTGCAGTGCTGTAACCTAAGATACTGAACTGCCACACCAAGAGGGAGATGAAAAACATATTGTGCATTTATTGGAAGTTAATATCAGATGACATTCACAAAAGAGAATTAGACCATGTTATAATCTGCAGGACAAACAATTTCTCTGAGAAAGGATTCTGGCCTGTTTTGACATCCATTAGTACATTCAGTACTTAATTTTTTTTTAAGATTGTACATATAAAGTTGTACATATATTCTCCCCTCAGAATTTGGGAGGGCCCTTCTAGCAGAAGGAGGAGGAGGAAGAAGAGGAAGAGACATTCACCCGGCTTCAGTCGATGCATCAGCTGAATCCGTTCTTAGTTCAGTCAGATCTAGCTAGGGTGACCCATGCTTTAGTTACACCTAGACTGGACTATTGCAATGTGCTTTTCTTGGGGCTACCCTTAAAGAATGTTCAGAAGCTGCAGTTAGTGCAGAATGCTGCGGCTAGACGGTTGGCTGGGGCATATGTCCCCTATATTAAAAGAATTACACTGTCAGCTTCCAACCCAATTTCTCTGAGGTACTAAGCCTATAATCTTGTGACCTTGTGCCCACCTAAGGCGATTTCTCTCAAAGAAGACCTGTAATGGTTGTAATAGAACCAAAGGTTTCTGCATATGACTCTCTTCCATACTTCCATACTTTTTTTTTTTGCCATTTAAGTCAAAATATTGGGACTATTGATAGATATGACAAAGCCTACAGTGATCGGTGCAACTCACTCCAGATATGGTGCTTTCACTTCTCTGAAGGTACAAAAAAGAAAATAGAAAAACTAACCATGTCAAGAATTACCAGTCCTGAAGATCCTTGGATTTGCTTTCCTATGTCACTGTTCAAAGGGCTGTGTAGATAGGTGCTGTGCAGTATCAGTCAAACAGCTAATGACATTATACATTGGTGGTCTTAATTTGCTTTAAATTTCATCAAAAATGCCACTGGGGCATTTCTTAATGTTAGAAGAAAGAAAATGATTAATTCAATACTCAGGTGCAAGACAGGGTCAGGGAACGAACTTTACTGAAGATAGCAGTCTTTTCATGATGAATTTGTGGTTTGAAGCATCATTTTATGATGCGTTTTGTATTTTGTTATCAGGGGAAGTATGATGTGTGACATGCAAGTGATCACAGTGTTTTGGCGCAATGTTCTGTGATGGGCTTTTCATAAAAATTAGCTGACAATGTCACGAGCATACAAGTAAATTTATAGCTTTCATACTGGACTGCCATTCCCATAGCAATTTCCAATCACTTGGGCTTTTTATTAAGTTTATTGTTCTTTTATTGTTCAGCAGAGTGTAAGCAGAGAGATTGCAAATAAATGTAAGTTTCACTGGGTAGGAAGTCAAGCTTGTAGAATTAGGGAAGAAACAAGTGAAGGAAAGCACAAATTAATTTGAATCATTTGTGATATGAAAGCCTACATCCTGGCGTTTCTTGTCAAATGCATATTCTGCCGACAGCAGCTGAAGCTGACATACTGCTCATGTTCATGTCGACAAAGAAAAACTCTGAAAACAAAGCATCATTTGTACTTAAAAAAAAATTGGATTGACGGAGCTTTTGACTTCCTTGCAGAGATCTGTCATTTATGTTTCCCTAGATCACTCCCAAAATTCGTCATTCTGGCTTCTCATACCAGCGTTTGCTTTCAGCATACCAGAAACCAACAAGTGAAGGGCATTGAACTTTCTCAGTACAGTATCATTCTAATAATATCTGCAGCTTGAGACCTTCGGCATTTATTTCCCTCCACTTATTTTCCCTCAAAGAATGAATGCTTTATCATTTTGGTTAATATCCCAAGCAGCAGAGCAGAAAATCAGACTCATAGCTTTTAATGACATATTTTCAGCAGCAAGTTAGTAAAAAAAAATTGTGTGTGTCTTCAATACTTACAGAGTCTTTGAAAAACATAATTAAAATTTGTGTTCTTTCCTTGTTATTACTGCTTTGGAGTACACTAAAACGAGAGTCTATTTGTCTGGACAAACAGACAATAGCTGGTATCCACCAGCAAATCGATTTGCTACATGGTTTGTGCTATTACTTAAGTTATAAATAAAATGATTTTTCCCAGATGGCTCCCTGATGGCTCTGCAATCTTCCCAGCACCACAAACAGCTTTTCATCCCTGCTGTAAGTCCCTTGTGCCTCCCTTGATCCGCTAGCACCTACTTCTTTGTTCCTTCCTTGCAGATTCTCTGAAAGCTTTCCCCAGATGGTAACCTCACACTGCCACACTTGCACAAAGAAGTTTGGATACCATGAATTCAGGGATCAGGGATCCCAGTAAGAGTAATTTCTGAAAATTTCTGCAAAAGCCGTCCGTTTGTTTTCAGCTTCAGTGTTGTATCTGAAAGTCACTGGACGATTTGTAATTGATTGCCATTTGACAAACTACTTCATATCTGCTCTTTGTTTACAAAACAGGGCACATTGGATACAAAATAAGTAAATAAAGACAGGCCATAGATTCATAGAATCATAGAATTGGAAAAGATATCCTGGGTCATCTAGTCCAACCCCCTGCAATATGCAGGATACTCACAACCCTATTGCCCACCCACACTAACCTGCTACCCCCTTGAACCTTCACAGAATCAGCCTCCCCATCAGATGGCTATACTGCCTCTGTTTAAAAAAATTCCAAAGATGGAGAATCCATCACTTCCCGAGAAAGCTTGTTCCACTGAGAAACCGCTCTAACTGTCAGGAACTTCTTCCGGATGTTTAGACATCCCTCTGGGGCAACTCTGCTCCATCCTCTATTTGGCAGTCTCTTAAATACTTGAAGATGACTATTAGATCCCCTCTTAGTCATAAAAGTGGTAAGGTAGAAGAGCAACACACACTTGAATATCTGTTCTGGTTTTGTGGCTAAAAAGGGTTGCTTAAGCTGGGAAATCCCTAGTTCAAATTTTACTTCAGCCATTAACTCATTAGGTAGACTTGAAGAACCTACTGTCTGTCAGCCCCAGCACCACCATCTGCAACATAGAGTTAATAATACTGATCTACCTAATAGAGATGTTATAGGGATTGCCAAAATAAAGTCTGTGAAATACTTTAAACAATTGTAGTTCAATAGATAATTATTATAATGTTGTTATTATATAGTATTATTATGACAGTATCCCCAGAGGGCCATAAATACAGAGTATGCACCAAATAACTTTGACAGAAATTCTGGATTTTCCCCCCTCCACAATGGAATCATACAAGGAAAATTTCTTAGCCATTATATTTAAAACTAGGGGCAAAACCCATTGTATCAAGGAATACAACGGGCACTAGAGCTTGCGGTAGGAAGAGAAAGGGCATACAGTCTGTAAGGGCATACTCATGGTTCCAGATGAGCTTTCAAGACATGTCTTCAGATATGTGAAGGGAAAATCAGACTGGAAACTCTTCTTAGGGGGAGATTACATGGCAGCCCATTCCTCCCCATTCTGCTTTCAACCTCATTTCTGTTCTTGTGTGAATTAGGCCACAGATACAGAAAATCCCACTGCCCTAATCCACATGGGGTAGTCGCAATACAGAGGTGGCTGCCCTGTTCCTTCTGACTCCATTTTCTTTAATCTTGATAAAATGTTATATGCCCACATGCTTTAGATCTCGATTTTTGTACCATGCTTTTTGCTACCCAAAGGAATCTCAAAGTGGTTTGCAAACACCTTTCCCTTCCTCTCCCCACGGTAGACTCCTATGAGGGATGTGGTACTGAGAGAGCTCTGAGAAAACTGGGAGTGGGCAACAGCAACCCAGCAGGCCCCAGGTGTCTCAAAGTAGTTTACAATCACCTTCCTTTCCTCTCTCCATAACAGACACCCTGTGATGGAGATGGAGATGAGAGAGCTTTGAGAGAACTGGGAGAGCCATGAGAGAGAATAGATTAGACCAGCCCAACCTTAAGGGTCCCCATGCAACCCTGGCAGCTCACTCACCAAGCACCCATCAGCAGTCTGAGGCAAAGTGAGTGAAGTTATTGTACGCAGTAGTTAGGGGCGGGAGACGCAGCCTGATTGGGCAGCCAGCCAATGGGCGGCTGGCCAACCAGGCAGCAGGATGATACAGGCAGGAGCATTCATTGGCCCTTAAATTGTGAAGGCCAAAAGGTCATTAGGCCTTTTATTATAGTTACAGACAGCATTGTAACAACTCATCGTGGGGATGGCTCAAATTATCAAAGAAGTGCATTTTTCTCCATCCCTTAATGATAGAACAAATGATAGAACATAGACGTCTTGTAGTATAATCTAGCAGCTATAATCCATCCTGGTGCCCACTTTATATCTGTAAAATAGCCATCACTTAGGGTGCAGCCTCAATATCCACGAATGTCTTAACCTTGTCAGAAGTTACAAGCTGTGGGTTTGGCCATGGTTAGTACCTGGATGGGACACCACCAAAGAAGATTGGTTTGCTATGCAGAGGCAGGTAAAGGTAAACCACCTCTGCTTATCACTTGCCTTGAAAACTCCATGGTCTTGGGGCTGCACACAATTACTACACGGGGAAGACGCTGACTACAGGATTTGGTCTATATAGTATCTGACCATAGTGTCTGATCACATCACTAAAGCCCAGCATTATAACCCCATTACAAATGTTTGGCAAACTGGTTTCCGGTCTCGGTAAAAATCGCTAGCCAGGAAGCGATATTGCCGAGCTTTGTCCCGCCCCTGGCCGTCAATCAAATGAGCAGCCAATCGGCGGCCGTTATCATGCTCCCAAAAAGCCCCTTTCCCTTTAAGGAAGGTTTTAAAAAAAAACACGTTGCAACGAATCTGCATTGATTCGTTGCAACGGAGAGACCCATCTAGCTAGCAGGTGGTGTTTGAGCTGCCGTTTCATCGTTGCCACGCTCCCCCCGAGTGAAAAAAAATACCCCCCCCCCGCATGGGCGCGATTTTCAGCCGAAAATAGAGTGAAAAATAAAGGGAAAATAAACCAGCAAACAGGGCTGTGTGTTGCTTGGTGCTTGGTCACTTTAAACAGCTCTGGGGAGGGACTGCAGCCGGGGAAGCCTCGCTGGGTAAATGAAGGCTTGCCGGTGCGTTGATCTCCGCTTGCTCTGAGAAAAAAAAATGGCGATCGCTTCGCTGGAAGATCAGAGGAGAGAGCCAGGGGGAGGGACTTTGCAGAAACCGCAACAATGGTAACGCACAGAACTTTCCCGCTAGTGTTGCAGATTGGTTGCAAGAGTGTAGTGCTTTCCGGAGGGTGAATCCACTTTTTGGGACTTCCCTGAAAGCGCTACAACGAAGCGCTTTTTGCAGATCGGTTTCAGGAGTGTTGCAGATTGTCAACGGCGTTGTGCATAACAGCAAATCAGTAGCGATTTCAATTTGCAACCATTGTGCAATTTTGAACGAGTGCGGAATGGCCCTGAGATTATGGGCAGACAGGAAATAATTGTAGGCTTGATGACATAATCTGAGGTTATAGTGTGAGGTATGATGGACTGAGTGTAGGAGTTGAGAGACCTTGGTTCACATTCCTGGTCAGCACTGAAACTGACTGGGTGACCTTGCACTCCTAGCTATCTTTCTGCCAAAGTCACTTCACATGTATAGATCACTCTGTGTTTATAGGCACCACAGCATGCTTTAAGCCAGGGGTAGTGAAACTGCGGCCCTCCAGATGTCCATGTTGGCAGGGCCTCATGGGAATTGTAGTCTATAGACATCTTGAGGGCTGCAGTTTGACTACCCCTGCTTTTAAGCACTTCATCAGGTCATCGCAAATAGAAATATGCCATCTGTGGTTTTAACCAACTTCCCACGTGTGCTCCATTTTTTATGCTTTTAATTCTCTAATGAATTTGCTGAAGCTGCTTTTGCTAGATGCTTAAAACTATGGTATTACCATTTGCACTTCTTATTATACTTTGACTTATTTGCTTATTGTGCTATTTTCTCTGCTGGCATTCATAAACTCTTTAGAACCATCCTGGTAGTTTTACAGTGTGTTGTGTTTATCTTAACTTTGATTCTGTTGCTTATTATTGTTATTGGTCATTGTTTCAATTACTGATTCATTGTTGAAAGCCACCTCAGACATGTCATATGGTGGGAAGGCAAATATATAATTGAAATCAATACATAAATAGAAATTCAAACCCAATTATAGATCATTGTGGTATACAAAGCCAAAGCAATGGCAAATGGGAACAGTGTATAATCAGTCACTTTATTTACCTTGAATTACACCCTGTCAAATCTTACCTGCACCAATCTTTTTGAATGGCTATTATTTGGTTTTTGTAGCTTCCTAGTACCCATATGTGTCTTTTCCCCCTTCAATTCAGTCATCTGATGATCATGGATTTAAATCTATTATCAATCAATCATATATAATTTGTGTTTGGATTTCTGTCCCGCAAATTAAAGTGCTGCCTATTAAAAGCCTCCTGAAACCAGAGACAACCATTCCATTGTTTTCATTCCAGTCTGGATCCAACTGTGAAGCTGTAAACTATGTCGAAGACAAATTTAGGCTGTCATTCTGTGAACATTTACTTGGGAATACCCACACTGGACACAGTAAATTTTACTCCTGAGAACCACACTACACACACTTCCAACATGGTTGTTCTAGGACATCAGTCTCAGCCTCTGTGCCCTGCTCTTGGCCATCTAGAGCAGTGGTCCCCAACCCCTGGTCTGCGGCCCGGTGCTGGGCCGAGAAGGCTTTGGTACCAGGCTGCAGCGGCCGCGCCTGCTTCTTCCCCCCCCCCCCATACACAGCGAGAAGCACACCAGGCCACGGCTAGCTTCTCGCTAGCTTCTCACCAGGCACGGCTAGCTTCTCGCAGGTGCAGCCGCCGACATGCCAGTGGATGCAAATATGGATGCACGGAACTGCTGTGCATGCACATTTGTGCCCCTGTGGATGCAAACGCCCATGCGTGGCATCTCTGCGCATGCGTGCTTGTGGGGAGCTGCCACACGCACATGTTTGCACCCTGCAGTTGGGCGTAAATGCGCATGCACGGCAGCTCCACGCATGCACATTTGTGCAGCACAGCCACACGTGTGCGGCGCCTGGGGCACCAGCTCTCCCCCACCCCCGGAAGCAGTCCTCAACCTGGAAAAGGTTGGGGACCAATGATCTAGAGGAATGGGTTGGCCACTGTGTGACACTGGATGCTGGACCTGATAGACAGTTGGTCTGATCTAGCAGAGTTGATCTTATGTTCTTATAATAACATTTCAAAAACTGCAACGAGACTTTTTAAATCTAGAATTTGCTTCTGTATATTGTTGATTCCCTCTATAACAGGGGTAGTCAACCTGTGGTCCTCCAAATGTGTATGGACTACAATTCCCATGATCCCCTGCCAGCAAACGTTGGCAGGGGCTCATGGGGATTGTAGTCCATACACATCTGGAGGACCACAGGTTGACTACCCCTGCTCTATGATATTTTAAATATATTTCATGTTTTCTTTATGCTTTCTGTGGAAGAATAGATCTGCTTTGGCCTGCAGACCCTATTCTGCCCTGCCTACTCCAGGGAGTCGCCAAATACTGGAGAGGCTTCTCTCTGCCACCAGCACTGATCTTTATACAGGACTGATTGCTGAGAGGGTCAGAACTCCCAGCTTCCCTTCCCATTCACTTTAAGCTGGCTGCAGCTCTACAAGGGACCTCAGGACCAATAGCTGCCCCTCCAGACTGCCAGAGATCTGACTCCTCTGATGGATCCAGTGCAAAAAAAAAAAAAGAGAGAGAAACCGTCTTCCAAGTGGACAGGAAATTTTATCATTTCAGTTGTCCCTCCCACTGTCCAGGTCACCTGAGTCAAAGGGCCACTTCCCGGCAAAGAGTTGGTCTAGTATTTAAAACCTCCCAAACACTATTTTTCTGCTAGGGGTGGGTGGGAAACTGACTCAATCACCTCTACCTAGCCTCATTAACATTTGCATAAAGGTGAGCTTGGAAACCTACTGCATAACTTCCTCCTCTCTTGTACAGAAGGAGAGGGACTGTTAACATGCATTTATTCACACCTCCCACCAGCATTTCAGGGTTTTCTTAAGCAGAATCCCAGGAGGATAATATTCTGTAGCTAAATGCTATGACTGCAGCCCCCCTATCCCCCATTTGTCCAGGGCCAGACATTTTGACCTTTAGCATGGTTTGGGCATATTATGGTTTTACTGCCCTTGCATTCCAAATCCATTATTTGGGATAATTCCTGGTTTGTGAGAGACAGGGAAATTGCGGAATGTTTTGGCATGTTTTGAATACTTATCTAAGTGGTAGAGCACAGTGGAGCATATCAGTTGGCATGTCACCAAAAGAAAACAGACATTTGAGTATTGGGTATATTTTCTTGGCAAGGCCCCACAGCCAATGCATTGCAGCGTTAGCAGAGAATGCATTGTTGAATGAGAGGATTATATACTAAAGCAGCAGACTTAAACAGCTGTTGTTCTTAAGAGGGCATTAGGATTTTATGAAGTTACATGAGGAAAACAGAGGAAACTGAAGCAAAGGAAATATTTTAAGGCAAATAAATCACCACGGGACAGGGTATGGAACGTGATAGTCGTTCCTGAAATCCTAAGATGAAATGTTGTCGTGGGTAGCTAATGGCCTTCCCATCTTGTCACTCTACATTGTTCTCATACATTGGAGGAGGGTTTGATTGCTTTGGTATTTATAAAGAGCACTTTGCGATGAAATCTGCTCCCTCTGTGATGCCCTTGGAATACTGCAGCAGCAATGCGGAAGTACTTTTCTGTGGTCTGCTTTAACATTTCAAAACATCAGGGCCATTCACTTTGGTCCTGTCTGTGTCTTTGATGCTGGATGAATCAAGAGATAGGCACAACTGCACAGGTCCTTCTGGAAGACCTTAAACTTAGGGCTGCCAAACTCCAGGTGGTTTCTGAAGATCTCCTGCTGTTACAACTGATCTCCAGGAGACAGAGATCACTTCAACCATAGAATTGGCTGTTTTGGAAGATGGATTCTATGGCATTATACCTCATTGAAGTCTGACCCTGCCCTAAACACCATTCTCCTCAGGCTCCACCTTCAAAATTTCCAGGTATTTCCCAACCCTAAACACATGAGTGCTGTGGAATGAAGGTATCGAAAAGCATTTGCTGTGTGCTGATGCTGTGTGACATAGCCAGATTCCATTTCCTCTTAAATTGTTATTTATTTCATATCTATATTGAATTGGCTTAATCTGGTGATGCCATTCTTTGTATCACTTTAAAAACACTGGAAAGTACTCAGATCTAAATAACCTGTGGATTAGTACAGAAACAACTATGGAAACTGGATTTTTAATCCTTCCTCCCTAAAGCACATTTCAACCCTGGAACTCTCTGGACAATGCAAAATGAAATTCCAGGAGCCAGATGATAGAGGTAGAGTTTCCATCTCCCACATAACTTCTTGATCTTTCCATGGCCAGCAGAAGCAGAATTAATTATGCAAACAGTATATATTAATGCACATTGGAATTAAAAAATGCCAACTTCAAGTATAGGCAACTTGCTGAGACTGAGAATGAAAAAGATCTTGGGATCATAGTAGATAACTCAAAGTGTTAATCCAGTGTGTTGTAATGGTGAAAAAATCAAATTCTATGTTAGGGATTATTAGGAAGGGATTGAGAATAAAAGTCAATATTGTATTGCCCCTATATAAATCTGTGGTATGTCTCATTTGGGATACTGTGTACAGTTCTGGTCACTGTATCTCAAAAAGGACATCACAGAGCTGGAAAAGGTACAGAAGAGGGCAACCAGCATTATTAGGGGGTTGGAACATTTTCCCTGTGAAGAAAGGCTGGCAAATCTGGGGATTTTCAGTTTAAACCAGGGAAAACTAGGTGAGGACATGATAGAAGTTTATAAAATTATGCATGGGGTAGAAAAAGTTGATAAAGATAATTTTTCTCCCTCTCCCAAAATACTAGAACTTCAGAGCATTCAATGAAGCTGATGAGCAGTAGGTTCAGGACAAAAGGAAATCCTACTTTACACACGGAGAGATTAAAATGTGCAATTTGCTGCAAGATGATATAGTGATGACTACAGGAATAAACAGCTTTAAAAAAAGAGTAGATAGATTCAGGGAGGATAAATCCATCATTGGCTACTAGCCAAGGTGATGGAGGGGAACCTCCACATGCACAAGCAATAATTCTCCTAATCTCAGAGCAGGAGGCAACATCAGGGGATGCTTTGGCCTCTCTGCCCTCTTGTTGGCTGTCCAGAGATACTGATTTGCCCCTTTGTTCAGTACTTAAGTTTCAGTCATGATGGCTGTCGTCAGGTCCGTACTTTTTCAAAGTAATCACAAGTTAATTGCTAATTCTATGAAAAAAGTTTACTCAGTAAGAATTTGCTTCGAGTTACTGGGCATATGTAAAGTCCTTGTCCACCAGGTTTCTTATGTTGCATTAACACATATTTGACTTAAACCTCAGAAAAGTCAATGAGTTTTGAGGCCTGATGCTTCAATGCTTTGCTGACCTCACTTACACTGTGATCTCCTTAAAGTCTGCATTCACCAAGGGTCTATAAATTTCAACAGGAACCAGACTGAGTCCTTCTATCGAGATGTCGCAATACAATTTCCTCTGTGGCACTTGAATTTAAACAATTTTTTTCCTTGAAAAAAGTGTGATGTTGCTTTTATTGATTTGGGAAGTGGGGAGGCAGTGTTAGAGGGTGACCTTGAAAAATGTGATAAGTGGTAAGAGTGCTGAAAAGTTAAATCATAAATGGGATAGCTAAAAGCAGAACTTTTTCTAACCTCTGTTGATAGCCTGGGGTGAAGGACTTCCACAAGTCTCTACTCTAATGGAAGAAGCATTTCTGCATTTGTTGAGTAGTCCACTTTTCTCTTCGTTTCCCTGAGAAAATCTTAACAGACGCAGAAGTGTAGTGCTGCAGAACATTAACCAAAAATGACTGAACCACAAAAAATCCTTTCAAGATCAGGAAAAGTTCCTGTAGGCAAGCCACATAAATACATATAATTTGGTAGTTTAATGTTCAGCTAGTGTAAAAATTTTCAAAATTTCTTTCTTAGAAATATAATATATATATATCACCCAAGTTGGGGAATTAGCAGCCCCCAGCTCAAATTTCCTGCTTTTCAGGAACTGAACCATGGAAAATAAAATGAGCTCCACATGATGATGTTCTAGGAACATCCCCTGGTCTCTATTGTAATGATAATAGAAATAGGAAAGTTAATCTAGAGCAGTGGTCCCCAACCTTTTTATCACTGGGGAATGGTCAATGCTTGACAATTTCACTGAGGCCCGGGGGGGGGGGTGAGGTAGTCTTTTGCCGAGAGACATCACTGCTGCCTGAGCCCCTGCTCTGCTTGCTTTCCCGCCGGCACCCCTGACTTCCCATCACCAGCTGGGTGGCACTGCCAGCAGCAGCTGCGCAGTACCACGCTGAGGGGGAGCCCCAGCCATGGCGGCTGCCGGAGAGCACGGTGAGCCGGCAGCAGAATGACAGAGCAGCTCCTGAGGCAGCAGCCGGGGAGGAGGACGAGGAGGAGCTGCAGCCCAGTACCAAATGATCCATGGACCGGCACCGGTCCCCGGACCGGGGATTGGGGACCACTGATCTAGAGAATAACCCGTATCGCATTCTTCCCAACAGACACTGCCCCTCCTGTATTTGCTGAAGAAGAGTTAGAAGCTACAGCAAAAATACATATATGAAATATTATGTGGAGTTGCATAGTGCACCGTGAAGGGCAGACACTTTCTATGCAAGCATCCCTCTCAGATATTCAAAAATATTCAAGCATATGTGAGTGTTCAGCTTATAAAATCCATGCTTGTGCCAACACTCAGTTGCCCATCTGACTTTTAGAATAAGATTTATCTTACAGTAACTTATAACTTGCCACAGGAATGATTCTTCCAAGTTTCTGACTTTCCAGATTGGGCCTTTCTTTCTTGTAAATTACTTTGTCTGGTTTTCTTCAGCATATTCTGCTGCTGGGATTTAAGATAATTGTATTTTTTAAATGCTATAATGGATGTGGAAGCTGAGAAAACTACAGTTCCCATCAACCTCAGCAATCTAATAAGTTTTGAGCATGCATCATGTTGACTACCAGCTGGCTGCTTATATGATGATGAATGTTACCAACTGTGCTCATACAAATATGTGCAAAATGCTGCTCATTTTAGATTGCAAACAAATCACCAGTAGGACCATATGGGGTGTTTGAATGAACACTGAGAGCAGGATATGTTCAATTTTCAAGCACATTATTTGTATAGATTACAGCATCACTACGAGTAAGTGTTCCCAAATTATACAATGCATTTAGATAACTATACACAGCCAGGGAAGGAAGGGCCAACTGCTTTAGTGATGCCAGGTTCCAGGTTCCTAGGGTATCTCTAGGCTACAATGAAAATGGATGCTTGGCGGGTGGCCTGTATGCCACTGGACCCGCTCTGAGGTCTCTGTCCTCCCCTGGCTCCATCCTGAATTATCTAGAAATTCCCCAAACTGGGTCAGCCAATCCTACTCCCCTCACCACTGGTGGCAAAGGGGAGGGGTGACCTGGCAACCCTAAACATCTTGCATGACTATACTGTAATCATGAGATTAGCACATACCTTCAGTGTTGCTGGTGGAGAGTCTTGGAACCATAATAAATCCTTTCAAAATTTAGTTCCCTTTTCAACATTGAGGTCTGGAAGCAGCAGACCTGAAGGAAAGCCGTCACTTCCCTTTCTTCCCACATTTTGGACTAACATGTAAATATTCTTCAAGACCACCCATATTTCTGGTCAATTCACTGGTTCAACTTACTAAATGACTGGTCTAGTGACTTTTTAAATTGGCCGATGCATTAGATAAGCACAGTGAAGTCAAAAATCACTCTAAATATAAAAGGGGGTGTTTCTTCTGTGCTATTTTTTTTATTTTGAAGGTATTTACTTGTTTTCATCTGTAGCAAGCTTATAACCTTTCATTCTGTTGATGGAAATTTATTGATCAGATAATAACAGTATATAAAGAGTGGAGTATACATTTTTTACATTTGTGATTGCATAATTTTACTGCTATTTAAATGGATTCCTGTTGTAATGTATACAAGCAGCTTTTAGGGTTAAGTTTCTGTTTCGCATGTCTTGCAGTTCTGGCCCTGCAGGGCTCCTATATGGTAGTCAGTAGGGGCCGAACAAGCTGATTGATTGGCTGACTGAAAGAATGCCCTGAACGAATGGGCCAGAGAGCGAAATAAAAACCACTCTTAAGTTGAACCAAAGTTCCTGTCATGATGCTACAATTCCTACAATTCTTAATTTGAAAAACGAGTGATCCTAATTGTAAAAACACCACAGTGCCTGTACCAAGACAGTTCAGAACTTCATTATATTATGGGTAAGGTCTGGTCTGGGCCCTGCTAACCTACTACCAGCCACAACTAGCAAGCAGCATAACAAATGGAAAGAGAAACTCAAACAAAGTATTTTCTCCTAACAGGTCAAAAAATAGTTATTTAATGCAATATGGGGACATCACCAGATGCACAACTCCCCACAGTATACCTGTATTCTCTAAATATGTAAGATCGGGCTGTTTTGCATTAGTGCTGGATCTAATACACTCCCAAGACTATGCCACTGGTAATGTAGGCTTGGGCAAAAACAGGTTATTGAGTTGCCAGGCCCCCAGTGTGTGTCTCTGTGTTTGTAAGTACCCCAACCTCCCCAGTCTTGTTTCCCAGCAGCAGGAGACAAATTTAAAAACTAGAATCACCAGAAATGATTTAGTTTTACAACACAGTTTTCCAGTATGGAACATTATGCTGTCATTACAGCTTCCCTCCTGTGCTCTGCCACAAACCCTGCCCCCCATCCTGCTGGATGAGGTGAAGATCTCTTATTGGAGGATTAGGCCTGCCAAGACATACAATGTGCTGAGTTTGGTTGCTTGATGATGGGAAAAGGATCTGCTACTTTACTGAGCCTCTTGTGGCGCAGAGTGGTAAGGCAGCCGCCTGAAAGCTTTGCCCATGAGGTTGGGAGTTCAATCCCAGCAGCCGGCTCAAGGTTGACTCAGCCTTCCATCCTTCCGAGGTCGGTAAAATGAGTACCCAGCTTGCTTGCTGGGGGGTAAACGGTCATGACTGGGGAAGGCACTGGCAAACCACCCCGTATTGAGTCTGCCATGAAAACGCTAGAGGGCGTCACCCCAAGGGTCAGACATGACTCGGTGCTTGCGCAGAGGATACCTTTACCTTTACCTTTACTCTGAACCCAATTCTCACTGCCAATTAATCCTGTCAATGAGGAGAATTTTGCCATACATTTTCACCTAATCAGGATCTAGGGAGACTGGGGGAGTTTTTCATCACCTTATGACAGACCAACACAAAGCAGAAGCATATGACTACACACAAAGGGTAAGTTTAGGTTACTGATACTTGAATTCCTTCAAAAGGTTGCAAACCTATGAATTCAGAGCAACCATTTCAAGCTTATTATGCATATGAATTGTCTCAGAAAGAGATAAAATACGGCAATAGATAAAATACCTAAATGCAGGAAACATTCCTTTTTGGTGTTTAGCTGAAAAATGATTTCACCTTCATCAATGGAGGAATGTTATCTGATAAGGATAAAAGCTGAGGGGTCCCCCCCCCTTTTCCACAGAAGGTTTCTTAATTCACTTATGTTTAATGAATTATCTCTGGGAGAGCTTGTCAATAGTGGCTTGGCTCCTTTTGGCCTCAGTGATTAAAGCTGTGTGTATTCAGTCAGAGGGAGACAAATTGAGCGCTTCCTCACTAACTCCTTCCATTGAAGAGGACATGAGGAAATGGACCCTGTAGCAGGATGTGGTAACAGCAAAACCCAGGCATTGCAGTCTGTGCGTTGGGAAAAGTAGGAAGGCGCTGCATGCCACAAGAGCAACAAGAACAACAGAAGCTGCATCCTGTGAGCAGGGATGTGAATTACAAGGGATTTAAGATAACAGCTGCAGGTGGGTCAGAGACAACAACCTATGGGAGCAGTGTTGAAGGGAAAGAACTGCAGGCCAGCACAGCAGAGGTAGCAGCAGGAATCCCAGACACTGCAGCTTGTCAGAGGCCCTGAACAAAAGCTATAGGCCAGAAAAGCAGCAGGGAGAACAGCTACTGTAGCCAGCAAGAGGGATGCTGAGGAGAAAAGAAGCTTCAGGCTTCACAGCAGTGAAAAAGGAATGTAAAACTGCCACTTGGCTGCAAGTTCAGCAGAAAGGGCTACAACTAAAAAAGCAGAAAACCTTGGCTGGAGGCTGAATCCTTTGTAAAAAATATTGCTTGCTGACTAAGGTAACTTGGTTCCTTCATTGGGTTGAGGCTGCTGGCTGGTGGAATTAGCATTGATGCTTCTGAGGTGCTTGTTGGAGGTTCAGAAACTTTAGACAATATTTTGCAATGACCAAACTGAATATTTATCTTAAAATATTGCAAGTCTGGGTTATAGTCAGAGGCTAGATTTTGATCAGATTAGGAGATTTAAACATGCACACATAAGATTCTTCATGCCCTTGGATCCCCATATTTGCAGGACTGCCTCTCCTCGTGTTGTTCAGGGCTAGTTTATCCAGGCCCCGCCCTTCCTGGGGCCCTGCACTGTGCCTTCCCTCCATGGATCAGGGCTGTAGCCTCTCTCCTCCCTAATTTCCTTCTTTAAGTATCCTTGGAGTGACATCCAATTCCAATGGGGGTAGGGCCCCTCCTCCCCCAGTTTAGCTGCTCCCACTGCAATTGTACTGTGCTTAGAGCCCTGCAAAACCTTAAACCACTCCAGTAAGTAGTTCTATAACTAATTCATTCTTCTGTGCAGGGCTTCTGTAGGTTCCATCTTGCAAATGGGAAATCTCAATGTATTCTTTTTCATGACTAGAGTTGCCATCTCTGGGTTGGGAAATACCTGGAGATTTGTGGGAGGAGTCTGAGGAGAATAGAGTTTGGGGAGGAGAGGCATTTCAATGTGGTATAATGCCCTCGAGTCCTCCTTCCAAAGCAACCATTTATTATTATTATTATTATTATTATTATTATTATTATTATTATTATTATTATTATTATTAAACTTTTATACCGTCGTCCCCTTAGGCTCACGGCGGTTTACAAGATAAAAATTACAATAAAACCCATTTTCTCAAGATGAATGTATTTGGAGATCAGTTGTAATAGTGGGAGATCGCCAGCCACCATTTGGAAGTTGGCAACCTTAGTCCTGGTTCCCACCTTGTGGAATGCCCTGCCTGAGGAGGCAAGGAAGGCTCCCATGCATCAATTAGGTACAAAAGAATCATTCAGGAGCACTTTTTTAAAAAGGTGATAGCGCTATATTCTAGTATGGTTCAGGAAACGTTTCAGATAAGTACTTGCTTAACATGTCATACTCAATTGCTGTGTTTGTTTCAGATGTCTGTGAAACAAACATCCTATCATGTTGCTTATTCGATGTCTCATTTTATGATTGGATTGACTTAAACTGTGTCAATCTGCCTTGAGCCTCAGTGAAAATACAGTAAACAAATTCAGGGCCATTCCGCACCCCATTAATGTAGAGTTATACTTACCATTTGAAGAGATGACATTTTTGGCATTTCACATGATGCTGCCAACCTCCCACGCCCAGCCAGCAAACTTAATGCTACATCTGCCATTTTAAAGTGCTATAATTTGGACTCTGAGATCAGTTGTAATTCCAAGGGATCACCTTACCTGAAGGTTGGCAATCCCACAGGAAGCACAAAGGCACTCTGGGGTGACTACCAGACACTTCACTCTGATTTGTGCTATTCTTGGCCAAACCCTCATGGTTTCTATTGACTTGCAGGATCAGCATCTCATAGAGCAGGCCTATGACTGGGTTTGGCAGATTAGGCTTGCTTTCTATTTCAAGCTCATTTCTTGTTTTGGCATATAGTTCACACTTGGATAAACTGAGGGATAGAACAGAAGGGGCTCAGGTATGATCTTGCAAAGGAAAGGGTCTCCAGGCTACATGTCCCCCCATGCCATAGACAGCATCTGAAAAGCCATGACACTTGCAAAAGACTGGCAGGCAGAGATGTACAGACCACAGATGTTGCTGGGTAACAAATGGTTACTGGCTGCCTGAGTGCAGGAGTGACCATATAGGTGAAGAAAGGTGGGATATAATTGATGTAAATAAATAACAAAATTAGTATTCTGAATAGGTGTTAACAATTTTTATGTCTTAAAACTTAAGGAGAGAGGCAGAGGGATTTCAGTAGGACAGAGTGTTCTTTTTCTGAACTCAGCACAGCACATTGTATACGCTTGCCCTTTCTCACACCCTCATATGGATGTTTCTCTTAGCAATGTTTCGCAAATCACGAGGCTTGCCTTCTAGTCCCTAACTAAAAAACCACAGCCTGAAACATATTTTGCAACACACGTAGCAGCTCCATCAGCAGTAAAAAGCTTGCTATCAAACAGATGCAAACGTGTGTGTTTAATAAAATTGTGGTGAGGGGGGAAGGTTCATGTTACAAAATTTTATGGGATTATTTTAGCAGAGGATTCTAGAATGCTAGCATATTGGTCATCCGCCAGATTATACCTAAACATGGAGCAATGTCCTTAAATATACATTTGGGCCAAATATTCTTTTCACATGATCAGTCATTCTTTGACAATAATGAGTTCTTGAAATTCATGATTATGAGATCTGCCTTGCCAAGCTGGGACTCAAACAGCATGCTTATCAAAACATGTAGTATAAACTTGGCAAAGGCAGGGCTGTGATTCAGCCAATCATATTTTTATTTCAAACAGCAAAATAACTTTCGAAGCCACTTAAGACTGAGCTTTGTTATTGCTTTTAAATAAAAACAACATTTCACACAGTATTCCTCCACACTGAAGCCAAAGTCAACAAGAGCCTGGTACCTTTCCCTCTGAAATGATAATAGACTTATTCACACAAAGTTCACTAAGTTCCTTATTCTTCCTCCCCTTTGCTGCTTGCGGTACCCTTTCACCAACAAGCAAACGTACAAAATCTCTTGCCCTGGGGTAAAACTCTAAAAGAGAATCATATGCAGATTTGTTCCTCAGTTATCACTTCTCAGTACGCTTATAAGACTATTCTAATTGTGAGGCTCACCATACACATTTTAATCAGGTCTGCGATTAATAAATCAGAGTTCCAGTTTTCAAACCAACGACAGTGGCTTCAAAGACTTTTCAAAAAACTATTTGATTCTGTGAGCATTCACTTTCTTCAACCCTGCTTAGAGCCATTGTTTCCACATCATTTCCCTTCTGATATCCCAGTGCAGTGTAACCAGTTATATTTGGCTGTATGCTCACATCACTGAGGGAAAATGAAATAAACTGAGAGAGAGGAGGACAGAAAAGAGGGTAATGTGAACATGTAGGCAGAATAGGATACCAAACGAGATTGACCAATAAATTCCCTTTTAATATATTTATTATTGTAGGAGTATGTGGCACAGGGTAGTAAGGCAGCCAACATGGTGTCTGAAGCTCTGACCATGAGGCCGGGAGTTCTATCCCAGCAGCCAGCTCAAAGTTGACTCAGCCTTCCATCCTTCCGAGGTCGGTAAAATTAGTATCCAGCTGGCTGGGGGGTAAAATGGTAATGATTGGGGAAGGGAATCGCAAACCACCCTGTATTGAGTCAAGAAAATGCTAGAGGGTCAGACATGACCCAAGGGTCAGATATGCTTGCAAAGCCTTTACCTTTACCTTTTTATGTGGAGATAGTTTTTATTTATCTTTCTTTAACTGATGGAGTGCACTCAAAAACTAATTCAGGGAATATTGATGGAGAATGCCAACTCCTGATGTTTTAATATTTCATGTATGCTGCCTTGGGGATGCTGATTGAGTGGAAAGTGGCATAACAATGTTTTAAATAACTAAATAAATGTACCTATGTAGAAATTAAGCCCGAGGTGTGCTTCTGATGTTTGGGCATGCTGCTCTAAAGTGGGGCCATCTGATCCTTCTTAGACTGTTCTGGATACAAGGACAACTCTTGCAACTTTTAGTCAGAACATTAAGTATCTGCATGAGTACAGAAAACATGACTCACTCTTAGATGTTGAGTAGTTATAAGTACCTGAACTTAAATTTTTTTTTAAGAAGTCACTTCATTGACAACTGCCCATGTTTACTTGGCACCATCTGTTATACCCATAATTAAAATAATTTGTAATGAGCTTATTAGGGCCCCATAATCAACCATGCAAGATATCTGTCATGATTTGGGCAGGGTGTGGCTGTGGAGACACAGTGACGTATGCTCTGAATAGTTTAAGACAAAAACACCCTAGTACTTTGACCCTTTACAAATGGAAAATTAGAAAGTCCTAGTATTGCCATTTTTTAAATAATTACAGTCAAACATGTTGCTGCCCCCTCCCTCCTGGCTTGGAGTCAGATGGCCTCTTATAATTGCAGTATCAAATCTTTGCCTCAATTTTCAACTGCAGGTGATTTCAAATGATTAAAGATGCACAACAGGGAATAAACAAAAATGCTTACATGCAATTATTTTTAATTAGTATTTGGCTATAAAGTGTATGCCTTCATAAAAAAAAAATTCTGTTATTCACATAAACATCTGTTACCATACACATAAGGAAACACACTGTAAGTCTGTCATCACATCACGAAAACAGAAAATACTAAGGAAGGCCAGACAGGAAAGCCAACACTTAGAGTTTTGAAACAAAAGATATAAGCGTAACGGCCAAAACAGACACTGCACCACACCTCTCAATTAAGGCAGTTGACAATCAAAGGAAGAGCTGTTGCCCATGGAATTATACATGAAAAAGTTAAAATAGATGGAATTATTCTTTGAAAACAATAGAATTCTATAAGCCTAGGATGATTTCAAACTCTTTTACTAATTTTTTACCAGTGTGCATAATCAAAAGGCTTCCTGTTTGTATGGCAGACATTAAGTTTTGACTTTTTTTTTCTTTAGGAAAAAAAACCTAGTTATACTATATTAAAAACAAGCAAAATATTACATTTTTATGCTAGACAGAGATTGAATTTATGGGTAAGTGTATATGTAGGATGTTTTTCTAAGTCTTTAGATGCAGTAATAATTGCTATGGGAAGCTGGGGGTCAAAATACATGTATGATGGCAAGTGAATATGAATCTGGGAGCCTTGGTTGCTGTCAAATGAATATGAAGTGGTGAAGGAATGATTTCCAGAGAAGAAGAATTGTTGGGTTTTATACCCCAGTTTTCACCACCTGAAGAAATCTCAAAGCAGCTTACAATCGTCCTTCTTGAGAGAGCTCTGATAGAACTGCTCTTTAGAACTAGGTGACTAGGCCAAGGTGACCCAGCTGGTTGCTCATGCAGGAGTGGGGAATTAAGCTCTGCTCTCCAGATTAGAGGCCATTGCTCTTAACTACTACACTAAACTGGCTCTTGGGAAGAGATGGAGTGCTTGACTTTTTCTGCTCTTACCTAACTTTTTCCTTGTAGCTTTGTCTCCCAGTATTTCCCCTTATCCCATGTGATATTCATGGACATGTATTGGGATTAATAGCACCTACCAATATGTTTCCTGCTCTACTTGCTTCTACCTGAAAGCATGTTTTCTCCAAAGCAAACAGTCAGTCCTGGCTTTACTCCTGTTCATTGGAGCAGGAAATAATTCAGAAGACCTCTGAAAGCATCACCTTTATGGAAACAGACTCAAGTGGATAGCCATGTTGGTCTGAAGTAACAGAATGAAATTTGAGCCCAATGTCACCTTTAAGACCAGCAAAGATTTATTCAAGGCATGATCTCTCATGTGCATGCACACTTCCTCAGACAATAGAACAGGGATCGTAAGAGTACAGATATAAGGAGGAAGTAAATTAGTAGCAAATTAGTAAACTGCATCACAACATCATAAATATGACGGATTATAATTTCTTGCTAGAAAAGCAAATTGGTCCTTTGAGTTCAATTGTTGTTCACAAAAACATTGGAGAATAAAACTGTTAAAGTTAGTGATTAATAGCAGACACTTTCCCAGTTGTGAAAAGAAGTAATTAAAAGAGGCTTGTTGCTAGTCACATCCATTTATGGAAACAGTCCCTTCCATCACAGAAGGATTCCTGGCTCATGTGGTTCATCATTTTGTGATTGGATCCAGCCTTCATAGCAGACATTTGGTATAATGATCTACTACCTATTCTCTAAATTCCCAAAGTGCCCCAAAGTTTAACAAGACTGGGGATACCACATGCAGTTCATCTCTCCAAATCCTCTCTAATTGTCTATGTGTTTATTTATTTTCAGATTTTTATGCCACCCTCCCCCGAGGACTCGGGATGTCTTATAATATGCATCATTTAGTTGCATCATGGCTATTCAAGGTCCTTTCTGCACTCACAGTTTACATTTGATTATTGCCTACACTCTGCACCTTCAAAAAAAAAGTATTCACCTATCATCCCACACTTACCACCCCATTAGCAATTCCTTGGGTGTGCAAGGAAGGGTCACAAGAGACAAACACTGGCACATCCCTTCCTGCCCACCCACTCACAATCTGCCTAAATTCATAAAATTGTAAGGAGAGATTCTCTCAATCTCATACTGTTGGGTAACCTTCTTGCTGAACATTTAGCACTTCTCTCCCTGCTTCTGCCCCCTTTAGTAGTACCAGACAGATAAAGTTTTCTTGCTTTGTTTTTATACATGAAACCTCACTGGTCATTTTGTACCAAAGTTTTAACATTGCTATATTATACTGCATTGTAACACAAACCTGGTTTTAACTTGGGGGGGGGGGGTTGGGCAGGAGGGTAAGTGAACGTGCAACACTGATGGCACTTAATTCAAAATCAGGAATCCCTTAATGGATAACTGTGAGTTCAATTCCAAAGGATATTGCGGAAAAGGCAGAATAGGAAAGCACAAGGTAATGGGACACTAAACTTGGATCCACTCCTGAGGAGGCAAAAAAAAAAAAGAATTGTGCAGAAAGTTTTACAAACTTTGATTATTTATGAACTCTGATGGGAAGGTTTGCACTTGTCTGGAAATAGTGTCATTACTAACTTATTCTAGGTTATGAAACATTTTAAATTTCCTGGCAACATGGCAAGTTTCTGACACATTTTGTTTACCATTATTGAACTTGGGATAGTTGGTATGAAATGCTGTTTCCCCCAATGAAGTGAAGGGAGAAGGTATTCTCAAAAGCTTCTGACTCCTCTTTGACTGTTTCCACTCTAGCAATATTGCTTGGACTTGCATTTTTCAAGGGTTGACTTTTTTGTCCATTTCTGCACTGAAATCCACTTCAGGTACCGAGTCAAATTGCCCCACATTTGCCCTGCAGCAAGTCCCCAGAAAATTCGATTTTATCTTTTTAAGCAGAGTCTAACAGGGTCTAATTTGGGGCTGTTAAATGTGGAAATGTGTGCACTTGGGTTTTTTGCAACACCTGCCATTTTGAGGTTTAGGCATGCCCCTTTCCTCATCGCTGTCTATGAACTTTATTGATCCTAGAACACTTACAAAAAACAACCACAGCATCAGTAGTTATGAGAATGCAGACAACAAAACACATTATTCTGTTGGAGAACTAACTTCCATCAACCGCAATCTCTAATTTTTGTACCTCACTTATAGCCCTATATAAACAGTAGCTATTGCTCCAAACTGGAGCTGTGGACTTATCAAGACTTGTTAGTAGAAAAGCTGCTTGTGAGAAAAAGTGGTATATATAGCACTTTCAACTCGTGACCAGAATTTCTTGAAATGCCCATCTCTTGGAAACCTTTGCTTGATAAGATTCCTTAAGGCTAGTCATCATGTTACACAGCCCAGCTTGTACCCAAAGAAAATTTTAAAGTGCTCACAGGCCACAGACTGTGACCCTGTGCTTAAAAGCTGATTGGAACCTTTTCTAACTTGCATTGATTTACTAGCCTTCTCCTGCAGAACTGTGTTTCATATATCTTCCAAACTGTCAGAAATATGAAAGCCGTACATTATGTGAAGGAAATAGCCCAGTTCATTATTATCATTTTTATTTATTTAATGATACAGTTTTTAATCAGGAGAAACAGACAGTTGAAATTGTTTATTGCAATCATACAACAGTGTCATAAATAAACATTGTAGCAGGTTACAAGGGTAACGGAAAACATCTGACACGTATAAAAAAGAAGAAAAGCCTTTCTAAGAAGATAATGTTTGCAAATCAACTGACAAAGAGCTTTAAAAGAATGAAATGGGGGGGGGGGGAGCAGAAGGAGAGAAGAGAAATCTGTACTCAATGTATATACAACATACAAAATAACTTTTATTCCACAGTGTAGTAGATAAATGTCACTCCATGGTACCTTCACATACAGGCAGAATTAGTCTAATTTACTCTAATATTGAGTAAAACACGACTAAAGGTAAAGGTATCCCCTGTGCAAGCACCGAATCATGTCTGACCCTTGGGGTTACGTCCTTCAGCGTTTTCATGGCAGACTCAATACGGGGTGGTTTGCCAGTGCCTTCCCCAGTCATTACCGTTACCAACCTCGGAAGGATGGAAGGCTGAGTCAACCTTGAGCTGGCTGCTGGGATTGAATTCCCAACCTCATGGACAGACAGCATTTCTGCCACTTACCACTCTGCGCCACAAGAGGCACTGAATCATGAAACATGACTACGTCTCTCCTGAACAAATCAACTGATATTGTAAAAGAGAACATATTCCACAGCTCCTTATAAAACAAGCCTAACTTTACTATCCTGCCAACTGTGCTATGAAGAAGCTATGGAACCTGTATTCAAGATAAATAAGTGGAAATAATTATGCTAGATAACCTCAATTTAATTTGTAGTGTGTCCCAACTTCCAGTTTGGAGGGAAGCTTGCAAAAAAGGGTGCCATAACAGAAAAATCAATCTAGAAGTGAGAGCCTTTCCTTAATGTTTATTTAACTAAAGGGTCCCGGGGAGGACCAAGGAAAACAATATATTAGCATCAGTATATCGAATTCTCAATGTGGCCAAATATGTGAATACAAATCCAGAAATTAGAGGTATAAACAGACAAGCCAGCTCTTTCTACAAACCTGAAAAAGCTTTAGGTTTGCAAAAAAATCTGACATGGTTAAAAACAAAATTCTGGGGGTTAAGCCTCCAAAAAGAAATATATTTACTATACCAGTGCCTCCAATGTAGACAACTACAGAAGCATTTCCAATTTTCAAGGCTTAATATCCAACAGTAAAATGAAAGTTGAGGGAGAAAGACCCTTTTCAGACCTGTTTTGGCCTTTGAGGGATAACATCAAAGCCACAGCCAGCTACAATCACCAATTTCATACCACATGACTTCTGTGACTTGCCCAGGACTGATTGCTTTCTACTGTTCAACAGCAGCCACCTCACAAAAGTTAGTATGGTGTAGCTGTGAGTTTCAGACTAGAACCTGGGAGACTGGGTTTGAATCCAGTGTGGTGCATCGTTAAGAGTGTCATACTAGTGATTAGGAGACCCAGGTTCAAATCCCCATTCATGCTATGGAAATTTGCTAGGTAACCTTGGGCCAGACACATCTACTCACCCTAACCTACCTCACAGAGTTTTTGTGAGGATAAAAGGAGGAGAAGAGAATGATATAAGCTGCTTTGGGTGACCATTGTGGAGAAAGGTGGGGTATAAATGAAGTAAAATAATAAATACAGCTCAATTGGGGGGGGGGGCAGATAAAAGGCTGGTTACTGGGTGGGTGGTAAAGAGAAAAGGAGACTTGCAAATGTGAGAATATGGGAGTGTAAGAGGAGGAAAAGAAGAAATGTGCAGAGGGAGCTCCATTGGCTAGCAACTGGAGGAGGGAAGGAGGAAAACCTGAAGATGGGGACAGATAAAGGTAGGTTGGCAGGTGGAGGGAGGGAGGGGAGAAAGACACAGGAAAAAGGGATAGAGGAAATAATTGTGGAGAGGAAAATGAGATGTCTCTTGCAGGTCCTTTCCCCTGTACGTACACACATTTGTCTGTGTACGCATGCACTTTTGCACAGACATGTATGCACAATAATTATAGGAATAGTGGTGTTCACTAAGCAGGAAACTCATGGACAAAATGGCCTTTTGCTATACTAACCAAGAGGTATCCTGAGGGAAGAACTTCTATAACTTAACTATATTTCCACATGTTAGTTTGATGTTCAACATACAAATGTCTTGGAAGATATCTCCAGCAGATCTCAAAGGCTGAGCTAGGCCACTGGACATATGAGATGTGTCAATCCTTCATATTGGCAGACTTTTACAGTATATGATAATTCCAACAGAGAACCCAGCCAGTCCCTTGTTGCATAGTTGTATCCTATCTTATCCTTTAAAAAACCCTTTAATTATCCCATGCTCTTAATTTTTCATATAAAAGGCTAAAGCTAGCTATTTGGAAACTGAAATGGCATTGGGAATATTTTGGTTTTCTCTAGTGTACATTTTCACACCTAGGTGTGAAAGGAGAAAACTTACACAACAGTTTTAGTATCTGGAGGAGGAATTCAGTTGCCTTACCCTGCATTTTTCATATGGAATCCCTCCCTGACACATGAAATGGAGAAAAGTAGTATCCTTCCTATACATAAATAAACACACACATGTATACACCAATACATGTGCATATGTTCATCTATTTAGTTGTGCTCTGATGTCAAATGAATAGCAGTTTCCAGCTTTATTTCTAGATTCTATACATGGATACTCAGACTTGACATTAGTCCAGCATTCAATGCATTTAACTATCTTTTAATTTTAAAAAAATCATCTACTTTTAAGGCTTTTCACTGTCATTTATTATTACTATTGCTATTGCTATTACTATTTTATCTTCATCACAATCTGACATTCACTAACAAATGTTCCAAATGTCAAACTATAGCAAGTAATAAAATCCTCACATGTTCATTGTACCACAACTCCTGCAGGGGCAGGATTCAGTCTTAACAACAATAATTATCTCATAAACTGTACACTATAAATTGTTTTCCACAATAATAAAGCTGGGAGACAAATCTCAAATTTGTCACTGAATTTCTTGATTGAAAAAAAGACACACAGAGAGAGGATGTGTGTGGAAACATGGCATTAATGAATTTGCTTATGTTATTTAGATAGGAATAAAATCTTAAATAGGATTAAATTACTCATGAGTTATAGCAGGATACAAGATTGATGATGTCCTCATTTGTTTTTACTGTCTTACATTAAAAAAACAGTGAGTAATCTAATTGTTTTTTTTACTAAACATATCATCTCGTAATTCTTCATAAAGGTAATTATTTACTTATGACAGAGCAGCAGTAACAGTTGGGGCAATGCTTCACATAAATTTGTACTCAGAACCATTATCCTAAGGGGAAAATGCCAACCAAAGCTTCAGTAGCCGCTTCATTGATTCAGATTCCAACTGAAGGAGGCTGTACAAGAGTAAAACACTTGGAGGATTTGGCGCCTAATTCAGCCAAGGTATGCAGGTCATTTTTTTAAAGTCATGGTTCTCTATAGTGATTTTTTCCCCATCTAGTCATGGATCAAATAACTGTGCAGAATTAATTGAATAGAGAGGATATGGCACTGTGAATGGCGACAGGAACTGTGAAGCGTGTTGCTGCTGCCAAAAGCAATAGCCCGTATTTCCTCCCTTACTCCTTTGTTGCTAAATAAAACAAAATGCATGATTGGTTCAGACAGAACATGTTGGTCTGTGAAACAAGATTTGGCTTGCATGAGAATAATAGAAGAGCAATGCTAGAACAGATCATTGGTCCATCTAGTCCAGCATCTGGGCTCATGCAGTGGCCAATCAGTTCATCCAGAGGGCCAAGAACAGGACATAGAGGCCAAGACCTTACCCTGATGTTTCCTCCTGGCTGTGGTTGTAGTTCCCAGTTTGTAGTTTGTAGTTTGGCTCTGAGTTCCCAGGTTGGAGTACTCCCTCAAGCACCTGTTCTCAGGTCCATTCAGCAGAGACAAGGTGACTGAAAACATCAGCCATTTATTCTCAAGGAGTCCACTCCAACAACCAGCAACTTCAGCTAACATAACCATTATACCCCATGAGGACCGCTGACTATAATTGTCCCCATAGGGTATAATGAAGCTGGAAAGAAAATGATATTCCTGAATATTTATTGAATCTGAATGGTCAATGGACCATAAATAAACTGAACTGAATAGCATAACAGTATTTAGTCATATCCCCCTTCAAGGATCGCTGCCTTGTTGTGGCAAGGGGGCTTGCGTAGTTCAGTGAAGCTATGAGCTATACCGTGCAGGGCCACCCAAGACGGACAGGTCATAGCTGAGAGCTCTGACAAAAGGTGATCCACTGGAGAAGGAAATGGCAAACCACTCCAGTATCTTTGCCATGAAAACTCTATGGACAGTTCCAATAGGCATAACGATATGACGCTGGAAGATGAGCCCCTCAGGTCGGAAGGTGTCCAATATGCTACTGGGGATGAGCAGAAGGCTAGTACGAGTAGCGCCAGAATGAATGAAGTGGCTGGGCCAAAGCCGAAAGGACGCTCAGTTGTGGAAGTAACTGGTGGCGAAAAGACAGTCCGATGCTGTAAAGATTTTTATTCCATAGGAACCTGGAACGTCAGATCCATGAATCAAGGCAAGCTGGATGTGGTTAAACAAGAAATGAGAAGACTGAACATCGACATTTTAGGAATCAGTGAACTAAAATGGACAGGAATGGGTGAATTTAATTCAGATGACCATCAGGTATACTACTGTGGACAAGAATCTCGCAGAAGAAATGGAGTAGCCTTCATAATCAATAAGAGAGTAGGAAAAGCAGTCTTGGGATACAATCCCCAAAATGACAGAATGATCTCAGTTCGAATCCAAGGCAAACCATTCAACATCACAGTGATCCAGGTCTACGCCCCAACCACTGCTGCTGAAGAGGATGAAGTTGATAAGTTCTATGAAGCCCTACAACACCTTCTAGAAGCAACGCCCAAAAATGATGTGCTTATCATCATGGGGGATTGGAATGCTAAAGTAGGAAGCCAAAAGATAACCAGGATAACAGGCAAGTTTGGCCTTGGAGTACAAAATGAAGCAGGACACAGGCTGGTAGAATTTTGTCAAGAGAATACAATGGTCATAGCAAACACTCTTTTCCAGCAACCCAAGAGACGACTCTACACATGGACATCACCAGACGGTCAACACAGAAATCAGATTGACTATGTGCTCTGCAGCCAAAGATGGAAAAGTTCTATCCAGTCAATAAAAACAAGACCAGGAGCTGATTGTGGTTCAGATCATGAGCTTCTTGTTGCAAAATTTAGGCTTAAATTGAAGAAAGTAGGGAAAAGCACTAGGCCACTCAGGTATGAACTAAATCATATCCCCGACGAATACACAGTGGAGGTGACAAATAGATTTAAGGAATTAGATCTGATAGACAGAGTTCCTGAAGAACTATGGACGGAGGTTCGCAACATTGTACAAGAGGTAGCAACTAAAACCATCCCAAAGAAAAAGAAATGCAAGAAATCAAAATGGCTGTCTGAGGAAGCTTTACAAATAGCTAAGGAGAGAAGGGAAGTGAAAGGCAAGGGAGAAAGAGAAAGATACACCCAATTGAATGCAGAATTCCAGAGAAAAGCTAGAAGAGATAGGACCAGAGATCTTTTCAAGAAAATTGGAGATATGAAGAGAACGTTTCATGCAAAGATGGGTATGATAAGGGACCAAAATGGTAGGGACCTCACAGAAGCAGAAGAGATTAAACAAAGGTGGCAAAATTATACAGAAGAACTATACAAGAGCGAGCTTAACATCCCTGATGACCACAATGAGGTAGTTACTGACCTGGAGCCAGACATCCTGGAATGTGAAGTCAAATGGGCCTTAGGAAGTCTGAGCAACAATAAAGCTAGTGGTAGTGACAGCATTCCAGTTGAACTATTCAAAATCTTAAAGGACGATGCAGTAAAAGTGCTACACTCAATATGCCAGCAAATTTGGAAAACTCAACAATGGCCACAGGATTGGAAAAGGTCAGTTTACATTCCAATCCCAAAGAAGGGCAATGCCAAAGAATGTTCAAACTACCGCACCATTGCACTAATTTCTCATGCTAGCAAAGTTATGCTCAAAATCCTACAAGCTAGGCTCCAGCAATATGTGGACCGAGAACTTCCAGAAGTACAGGCAGGATTTCGAAGAGGCAGAGGAACTAGAGATCAAATTGCCAACATACACTGGATCATGGAGAAAGCTAGGGAGTACCAGAAGAACGTCTACTTCTGCTTCATTGACTATGCTAAAGCCTTTGATTGTGTGGAGCACAACAAATTGTGGCAAGTTCTTAAAGAGATGGGAATACCAGAGCATCTTATTTGTCTCTTGAGAAATTTATATGCAGGTCAAGAAGCAACAGTGAGAACTGAACATGGAATCACTGACTGGTTCAAAATTGAGAAAGGAGTTCGGCAAGGCTGTATACTGTCGCCTTGCCTATTTAACTTTTATGCAGAGCACATCAATTGAAATGCGGGATTAGAGAAGTCACAAATTGGGATCAAGATTGCAGGGAGAAATATCAACAACCTCAGATATGCAGATGATACCACTCTAATGGCAGAAAGTGAAGAGGAACTAAAGAGCCTGTTGATGCGGGTGAAGGAGGAGAGTGCAAAAGTTGGCTTGAAACTCAACATCAAGAAAACAAAGATCATGGCATCCGGCCCTCTCAATTCCTGGCAAATAGAAGGGGAAGAAATGGAGATAGTGACAGATTTTATTTTCCTGGGCTCCAAGATCACTGCAGATGGGGACTGCAGCAAAGAAATTAAAAGACGCTTGCTCCTGGGGAGGAAAGCTATGGCAAATCTAGACAGCATCCTAAAAAGCAGAGACATCACCCTGCCAACAAAAGTGCGTTTAGTCAAGGCTATGGTATTCCCAGTTGCAATGTATGGCTGCGAAAGTTGGACCATAAGGAAGGCCGAGCGTCAAAGAATTGAGGCTTTTGAACTCTGGTGCTGGAGAAGACTCTTGCGAGTCCCTTGGACTGCAAGGCGAACAAACCGGTCAGTCCTAGAGGAGATCAGCCCTGACTGCTCTTTAGAAGGCCAGATCCTGAAGATGAAACTCAAATATTTTGGCCACCTCATGAGAAGGAAGGACTCCCTGGAGAAGAGCCTAATGCTGGGAGCGATCGAAGGCAAAAGAAGAAGGGGACGACAGAGAATGAGGTGGCTGGATGGAGTCACTGAAGCAGTAGGTGCAAACTTAAATGGACTCCGGGGAATGGTAGAGGACAGGAAGGCCTGGAGGATCATTGTCCATGGGGTCGCGATGGGTCGGACACGACTTGGCACATAACAACAACAACAAATTTAGTCATATGACTAGTAGATTTTGCTAGACCTATCCTTCATGAATTTGTCTAATCTTTTAAAACTTACTATGCCTGTGGCCATGACTACATTTTAATCACTCACTGTGTAATGAAATATATCCTTTTGTCCTGAATCAGCTACCCATTAGCTTCATTGTATGTCCGTGAATTCTAGGAGAAAGGGGAAAACACTTTTTGTCACCTCTTTCTACCCTGTGCTGATGGCCAGTCACTCAGATTCTGGTTTGCCTAAACAAATGTTAATTTCATTGCGTTGGTTCTGTGGTTAGGGAGGACTAGCTTTAAACCAGGATCTCTGGTTTAGGGATTAAACCAGCTTTAAACCAGGATGTCTGCATTTGCACATTTTGAGAAAGTGAAGACTAATGGCAAATAAACTGACTATAGTTAATACAGTGGCCTAAGTTCAGACAACTACACTAACCCCAGTTAGTTGAATTACACTGTGATTTCTAGCAAATATTTGGACTGAGCTAATGAGAGTTATTGAGATCCCATTACATTTTCTTTAAATTGCAAGCAAATTCATAACCCAATGATGTTATTAGGATGAAAGCCTTTATGCAGCAGCCTGTCTTTTTCCATATCATTTCATTTTCTACTGATTTGTGACCTACAAATTCTGTAGGAAAGAGGAGGGAGAAATGTACTAAATTTATTAATATATTTTTCTTTGCCCATCCCTGCAGAATTCCTACGTCACAGATCATTTTGAAACAACACTCAGAATAAATGCTATGAGTCTGAACCCAGTTATTTTTGTCATCTTGAAGCAGTAAGAAAGCTGACAGTTATTCTGGTCACTCGCTGTCTAGTTTCAGTTTCTTAGGCAGAGGAAAACTTGCAGAAGGAAACAGCAGCAAGAGATTTTGCAGAGATGTTACTCAAAGGGATATTGCCCTCCCAGAAGGCTTAGCTGATTTTCCTGCTGACAGGAACACCTCAATTTGCATTTCTGCACTTAGGGCCATTCCGCACCGGGATCCATGTAGCAAATTGTTTGCTGAACGAAAAATCGCCATTTTAAATAGTGGAATTCGGCGTAACGCATACCTGCCTTTGTAGTGGAATCCAGTTGCGTTTCTATCGTTTCCCACAGGGTTCCGGTCTCTGCAAAAATCGCTAGCCAGGAAGCGCTGTGTCCCGCCCCTGGCCTTCAAGCAGCCAATGGGCAGCCGTTATCATGCTCCCAAACAGACCCTTTCCCTTTAAGGAAGTTTTAAAAAAAATCCCCCCCCCTCACGGGTGCAATTTTCGGCCGAAAACAGTGTGAAAATAAAGTGAAAATAAAGTGAAAATAAACCAGCAAACGGGCTTGTGCTTGGTGACTTTAAACAGAGGGGCTGCAGCCAGGGAAGCCTTGCTGGGTAAACGAAGGCTCGCTGGTGCGTTGATCTCCGCTCGCTCGGAGAAAAAAAAATGGTGATCGCTTCGCCAGAAGATCAGAGGAGAGAGCCAGGGGGAGGGACTTTGCAGAAACCGCAACAATGGTAACGCACAGAACTTTCCCGCTAGTGTTACAGATTGGTTGCAGGAGTGTAGCGCTTTCCGGAGGGTGAATCCACTTTTTGGGATTTCCCTGAAAGCGCTACAACGAAGCGCTTTTTGCAGATTGGTTTCAGGAGTGTTGCAGATTGTCAACGACGTTGTGCATAATGGCAAAACTGTAGCGATTTCAATTAGTAACCATTGTGCTATTTTGGACGAATGCGGAAAGCCCCTTAGTATCTCCATTCTCCACATTATTTGTGAAACAACCTCATTGGCTTCAGGATACCTTCTTGATTCTGTGGGAACATACCAAAGCAAGTTTGCTCAGAAGAAAGTCCCATTTTATTCAGTTCTTATTCCCAAGAAAGTGTTATCACCTCTAGGCTTGACTACTGTAACTCACTCACCCTTGAGCCTGCTCTGGAAACTACAACTGGTGCAAAACGCAGCTGCCCGGCTTCTCACACAGATGTTGTGGAGAACCCACATAAGACCTATATTGGCCCAGCTGTATTGGCTTGCGGTTGAATTCCGGGTCTGGTTCTGGTTTTAACCTTCAAGGCCTTATGCAGTCTGGGACCTGCATATATGAGGGACCACCTCTCTGAATATGTTCCCTAGAGAGCTCTTTGATTGAGCAGTGCTAATCAGCTGAGGATCCCTGGAGAGATCAGAGCTCTCTGAATTCTGCAGGGCCTGCAAGACAGAGCTCTTCCATTAGGCCTATGGTTGAGGCCAGCTGACTTAACAACAATTCCAATGAAATATCAGGCCTCCCTCCCACACCACTGCCCTCTGTATCCCCCTTGAGTCCTCCTTATTTTCAGCATCTGGTGGGCCAATGTGATGATGAACTGCAATTTGTTAATTTTATTATTTTAACATTTATATTATGATTAATTTATTGGTTTTACTGTGGTTTAAACCATGTAAACCACTCCAAGATGGCATTTTGAGAGAGGTGGCATGTAAATTCCTAAATAAATAAATAGCCTCTATTACATGCTGGTATGAGCTATTTTATTCTCTGAATCCATGCCTTCTAGGACCGGGATAAGTTATTGTTTTGCTCTCCAAATGGGGAATAAGGAATAAAGCAGAAGACTCCATTTCCTTTCGCCCCAATGATAGCAAGTTTGTAACCTCAGCTTTCCTTCATAAACCCCAGAGTAAATCAACTTGCTAATTTTATCTCTTTATCTCAGCAGTTCAGATAGCAGTCTTGCCACTACTTTTGTCAGAACAAGCTCACGTACAAAAACTGAATAAAATATATTAAAGAACGAGCTTTCCTAATTGGATCAAATACTGCACAAGAACTATGCAAAGTGCGAACAAAGTCTCCAGGTAATTTTGATGGTAAAAAAATCAAAGGAACCAATTCAGTCAATTGGTTGATACAAGGTCATCACCTTTCTCTGTGCTCATCCACAAAGCTCATGCTTTCATTTCCTTTCCTCTTCTTTTGCTTGTATCGAGCATCTTATTAACAATTTGTATAAATACTTCATCCAGACTATTACAGCTACACTAGACTGTTGACTCCAATTTTGTAAACGTGTAAGAAGTGAGCAAATTAAGTAGTATGAACTATGACAGTCCTCTGACATGAACAGTGTAGAGTTCTGGCCCACACATGCTGTACAGCATAATGATTACATTACAATCTTGTGATATTATTCAAAATGACTTCAGATAAATGAATGATAAACTAGGGGTTATGCTTCCTTTATTACAGGGCTGATAAGGTAGCTAATCAGTGTCCAAGTATATGTCATTACATAAATTATGAACCAGAGTTTGATGTGAATTCCCTAATGCGTCTCAGCCTGAGTGTCATCTGCTGTGAGACTAAAGGCTGAAAAAGGAATTCTGAAAACAATAGTTCTTTTCGCCTTTAACTGCATTAAGAAATTATAAAAGAAATGATAATAGATTTGGTTTTTGTATTTCATTAGGCAACCTCTTGTGCTAAGATTGCATTGTAACAAAGGTGCTTGGACTACTGCTTTGCCCACATTATTCCCATATATTTTGGTGCTTTTGAGAGTGCCTTTGCCAATTTTTACACAGATAGGCCAACTACTTGAGTAACATCTCATTACACTGCAACCTAACATCTTTGGAAACATCTTTATGCACCCACTGGTCCAGCTGGTGACAATATGCAGATGACACCCAGCTCTGTCTCCTCATGGACAGCCGCCTGGACTCCTCCCAGATACATTTGCCAGTTATTCGGAAGCTATAGCTGGGTGGTTAGAACAGAGTCACCTGAAACTCAACCCGTCTAAGACAGAGGTCTTGTGGCTGGGGAAAAAAGGAGGCAGATCAGGAAGTGCATTTACCCAACCTGGCTGGGGTATAACTTGACATCACACGCTGTGCTAGGAATCTTGGTGTGATCTTGGATACCTCTCTTACCATGGAAGTGCAGATCATGAGAGTAGCTTGCCTGGCATTTTTCCATCTCTACCAGACAAGGCTACTAGTACCCTACCTGGTCCTGGAACACCTAGCTCCTGTGATCCATGCAATAGTCACTTCCAGGATTGACTTCTGTAACTTGCTCAATGTGAGCTTGCCCTTGTCCTTGACCTGGAAATGCAGCAGCCAGGGACCTCACTGGAACACCATGAAGGGATCATGTTCAGCCAGTGCTGAGACAGCTGCATTGGTTGCCGGTTGCAACCTGGATCAAGTTCAAATGAAATAAATAATTTTGAGGGGAAGCAATGACTTAATCCTTCCACCATTAAATAAATTTGCGTGGTGAAACCATCTCTCCTTGCTGAAGAGTTTCTGCTTGCAACATTATGCAGTGGGCATTGGTGGAAGGGTTCAACCCCCCCCCTTCCTGTAGTGTGCCCTGATATGAATGTTTAGGATTATACTGTATGCTTCATGTTCAACGATTTTATTGGACTAGAATATTGTGCTTCATTCACAAATATCTGTAGCATGGCACCTCTTCCTCTCTTCTCCTCTCTGCTAGAAATCCTATTCTCTGCACCAGTATCCCCCAACTTGTGGGTTGAGCCCCAGTAGTGGGTTGCAAAGCCTCCAAAATTAGGTTGCAGTCTATTCCTCCCTAATCGCTACCCCTGTCCTTTGCATTGCCATTTTTCTCTCCTCTTCTTCCTTGCCCACCTTTTCACATTCTTGCCTCACCCGCTCTTTGCGGCAATGAGGAGAAAAAAGCCATCCAGCAATTCGTAACTTTATGGTAGTAGAAGGGAGAAGAGTCTGTAAATGAAGTAGAAGCTGTTTAGTGGGACATGGGAAAGCTAGGGGAAGAAAGAAACAGGTGTACGTATTTGAGGGCTCCAAAGTGGTGCTGCTCCTTCAGCAGCACAACTTTTTGCAGTGACTCATTGCTCCCTGCTGTGGAAGATGTACCACTGAGCTGTTTGCTGCCAATCCTTTTACCAACATCTGCCATCTTCACACATCTCTTAACCCCCACCCCCCACCATAATGTGTGCCTTTTCAGATTGCTGTCTGGTTCAGCTGGCAGAGAAGACAGAGAGAGGTCCCTGCTCACAGGTTGTTGACCTCAGGAAGTGTCTTGTAAACCAGTGGTTCCCAAACGTTTTGAGCTTCCAAGCCACATCCCTAGTGCCCCCCCCACACACACACACATGCAAGCACACACATCTTTCCTGGTGCTAGGTCTACTGAAAATTCAGAGCATACTACATTGCCTATACTTTTTGGGGGGTTGTTGTACAAGGGCCATATTTTAGTCTGGAAGAAATGTCATTTGTAAAAGCCACTTTGAGTCCTCATTGGGGAGAAAGACAGGTGGGGAAAGCAAGCAGTGGAAAAATCCCATGGCCAGGAACAAGCAGGAGAAGGCTTTTCCAGCCTTCCAAAGATGAAAACATTTTGGGGGAGGGTTGCCAACCCTGGGTTAAGAAATTCCAGGAGATCTGGGGAGGACAGGGAAGGAGCCTAGCAGGAATATAATCCCATCCAGCCCACCTTCTGAAGCTGTTGTTTCCTCCAGGAAGCTAGGCAAAAGTGGCTCTGGACAGCACTGGAATAGGAGACCACCAAGGAAATCCAGAGTCACTACTACCCAGAGGTAGCCATCTTGGAACATCTCTCGCTAGAAAAATGCAGCTGCAGCAGGAAGAGTCAGACTGCTGCTCCCCTACTGCCCCCAAATACCACCCCCTACTGTTCTCAAATTCCTCACTGCCCCCTGGATTCCTCCACTGCCCCCAGGGGCTTACTTTGTAAACTCTCCACTTGGAAGAAAAGATCCTTTGTTCTAACATCTTCTTCTCCATGCGTGACATGTTAATAGATGGACTTGGTTGGTTTAATGTAGACCTCTTAATTTCCCTAATACAATTGATAATGGGTAGGTTAAATCCTACCTCTTCTCACATTTGCAGGCACTGCTGAAAGTCTACTTCAGAGGAGGTTAAGTATGGTATAATGCTCAGCAGTTTGAGCAAACAGCTATTGAGTAGCATCTGCCATCTCACATATGGTGGTTAACGGTAATAGTAAAATGTCTGTCTTCTAAGTTTAGATAGGAACTAGGGGTGCTTTCAGAGCTTGTTCCCTGCTCAGCCTTTTACTAGGCCATTTCCTGAGATTTACTTGAATGAATATTTCTGCTTTGTCGAGAAAAAGACAGCGAGGCTCATTTTAAAAGTCAGCTGAGTTGTAGGCAGTAAGCCTCCATCAACTACTTGTCATTGGAAACCTGAATGTGATTCACACACTTGTAGCCCAGGCTTTGAATTTCAGACGTAAGCTATATAGACACCTATCTTCATATGATCATGAAACAAAGGTGGAAGGAAACTGGTAGCACAATACTATGCAGAGGTATCCAACTGGAGAGTGACAGTGTTAGGAACCCTGTCTAGGACTTAATGTGTGTATTTAGGATTACTGCATGTATTTAGGATTGCACTGTAAGGCACAAAACATAACTCCCTGGCCTTTGAGCATTCTTGCAAAATAAGTACACCAGTTAAACTTACTAGGCAGTAAATTTCATTGAACTTAATGAGATGTAATATTGCATAAACATGTTAGGATCATACTATAACTCTTGAATAAAGTTATTAAAGCTTTATTGTGATGAAAAATGGCTTCGTCTGGTATTGATGTTTATTAAGTCTTACGAGAAGCTGGAAGCTATGGGGTTTGGTTCTGCTGAAAACCCACTAGAGTCTCTTTCTCTGTCTCTTTCTGCGAATTTGACAGGAAATTCAGATTTACCTTTAGCTGGTCTAAAACTAAGCTGAGAAAATACGAGTTAAAATTGAGTTACAGAAGAGTCAGGTTGACACAGATTATAAGAAGTATTTACAAAGTTCTATCGCTGTGTCAACCATAATCGCTGTGCTTGCAAAATTTAATTTAAACTTTATTCTGAAATAATATTGAAAGAGTGATCGTGAATTATGCAACAGCAAGGGAAAGGGAAAGAGAATTTTCACTGTGTCTTTGCTTAACTTTATCTACTTTATGGGAATTAAAGTTACACTCACATACAGTAACTAGATTTATAATGGGGAATCTGTAATAACATACTTATATACATTTACTTTGGCAGAATTAGTATATAGTCAGATTTTTGTTCCAAAATGTGATGAGAAGTTGAAGTTTGTCTCTTGAGGGTTATAACAGAATATTTTAGGGGTATTTCATACAGTGAACCCTATCAGAAAAATTTAGTTGTGCCTAAGTGGAAATTAATGAGACAAACCAAGTCCACATTAATTTGGTGCACATTTGTATGTATCTTACTTTCTCCAGACTTTACAAATTAAAAGGAGCCTCAAGAGATCTTAAGTTGAAACCAAGCCATTTCCTACTCTGCTCCTTTTTCATGTAAAATCTCTCTCAGTAGTTTCTTCCCACTTGGGTAAAGATGATAGACACCTGTCTCTGACCTGAAAGATGATACAGACTATTGACTAAGAGACTGAACTACCAACCTCTGGTCCCTGGTTTGAATCTTTTATCTACCCTGACTACCTAAGCATTCTTAGCCAGCCACTCATACCCTTCCTGTAATAAGAGTACAATTACACAGTTGGCTAACCATTCATGGTTGTTGTAATGATCATAAAGATAATACAAAGATAATACATACTAGTATTTTTTCTTCATTTGCTGGAAAGGAGTCGGCATGGGAGATTTTATATGGAAGCTCTAAGGCAGCCTTTCTCAACCTTTTTACCATTGAGAACCCCTCGAAACATTTTTTCAGGCTTTGAGAAACCAAGGAAGTGATGTCAGCAGGCCACACCTCTCTGCCATGCCCAGAGAAATGACATCAACCAGACAATCCCACTAAAGGTAACATTATGTTACTTGGCCCTCCACCCCAGTCAACACCAGAAATAGCCCAACAGCCTATTCTACTGGGCCAGGAACAGGTCTGGGGCAGGCATCTGCCAATTTGTGGATCCCTGCCATCTCCCAATGCAGTTACATTAAAATGAGAGTATTTACCTCTCTGGACTCCAGTTGCTACCATGTGTAATGAGGTTTAGCCAGCAAGGATTTTTATGACTGGGGCCCTCCAGGCCCATCATTGGCCATTTTGGAAGGGGGAGCAGATCAACATAACCATTTAGGGTCATATCACCCAATTTTGTTTTTAAACAAATAAATAAAATAATTAACTTCCACCTTCCTGAGGCATTGAGAACCCCAAGGTTTCACAAAATCCCTGTTGCGAAAGTCTGCTATAAGGACAACAACTTGGTTACATTGACTCAAGTTTTTTGTGGATCTGACAGAATTTTTTACAAATCCACCTGTCATGAAAAGACAATAGATACAGATCCCCTACTGTGTTATTTTCCCAGTTAGTCTTCAAAGTTTTGACAGATTCACATTATCTTTAATTTGCCATTTTTAGTTTCTGACAACTGGAGAAGCCAACAAAATAAACATCCCCTGTAAGTTGTAAGAGGCTTTAAAAAGGGCAAGTTTAGCTATATTTCTAACTCAGTGTTACAGTATAATTCTGTTTATCTAAGTTGCAGAATATTTTTTTAAATGTCATTTGGGTGACATTGAAGGCTGTTTACCTAGAACTGCATTGATATGGAAATCATTGGGGTTCATGCAGTGAAATCAGATGCTTAGGAAATCATTATCAGGATGGTTCGTTGTTACAGAAACCCAAGAATGGAATGAATTTAGTATGGATTTGCACTTTGCACTTTGTAACTATTCAAATCTGATACAAACAGAAATACTGGGAGGCAAGGTGAAATCTTATGCAGAGTCTTTCCAGTCTAAATGCACTAAAATCAATTCATTTAGGCAAGAGTAACTCCTCATAGGATTGCACTGATAATCTTCTATAAACAGTGTCTCACTGATACCATTTTTGTTTGTCAAGGCAGAGAGGAAGGAGAGCGACTCAACTGATATCTACCATACAGGAATTCCATCTAATCTGAAGAATTTTCTGATGTTGTCACCAAGTAGGATCATCCTGGCTAACATTTATTTGCCCAGCATTTCACTTTTTACCCATTGTTATATAAGTCCATTTGCTGTGCTCCTGTATAAACACAGACTGGGAAAAGCTTTCCTTGTACCAGCTGGCTGGCAGGCAGGGTTGTGAAATGAGCCTGTGTGATTGGGCGGGGCGGGGGGGGGGAGAGGTACAGGCCAGGGTTTTCTTGCATCCTTTGATAGACAGTCTCCACTGGGGGCAAAAGTAGCAAACACTGTTCTTACACTAGGTGGGGGAAAGCTGTGAAATGAGACTGAGTAGAAGGAGTAAATGCAGAAAGGTTTTGCACATGAGTGGTCAGTGACACAGAGCCTTCTAGAGCTGTGAGACATGAGTTAGCTTAGCAATATGTATAGATCCAAGGGTAGAGTTTAGCAATTCATAGTAATTCCAAGCCTGAGTCTAGTGTTTGTAGTTGGGAGTGTAAATAGTGTACAGTGACGGTAATCTGGCAGGCCTAGCTCACACTCAAACTGCAAAAGCTGAGATTCAGTGATGGTGAATGGAAGCCTGCAAAGATCAAACCATCTCTTTCATAGACCCTTAACGTGTCTATACTGCAAGTCTGTTTAATTTCTTAGTGTGCATGCATGCGCCTGCTTTGGCTGTGACATGTATGTGTATGTAACCTTCCTTCCTTCACATCTGTTGGTGAAACCCACAAGATTAGTGCTTATTACTCAGAAGTATTTATGATGAGAATGATACTGGATATATTCATTAATACATAGTCAACACCATAATAATCCTGTAGCCGAAAGGTGGTAATTTTAAAAATATATGTTCAATTCTCCCCCCACAACCAGTGCATCATGTTGCATTATAAACATATAATATATTTGAACACTAAGATGCATGCAAATATTTTTATATTTTTTATTCTGCTCCCTGGCATCCAATGCTTTAAAAAAATTGTTTTGAAGCACCCACAGTAGATTTACAGTATTGTATTTCAGCGTATACGTTTGCTTACTAAATAAATAAATAAATAAACAACCCTCTTTACTGTATCCACACCAGTGACAAATCTGCCAGAAAGTGACTAGTTGATATGCCTTTTTATTACTGCAGCTGCCTTGGTTTTTTTCCTAGTCAGAATAAAAGAAAATCACAGGATCCTTAAAATAATAGCTGACAGCAGGTAGTTACTGAGAAATGCATGTCCCTGCCTCTTAACTTTGTAGCATCCATCCAGATGGCAGATTACAGACTGGGATCTGCGGGTTGGTGACAAATACATGGGTAATAGCATTCAGCTCGCCTAACTGTAAAAGTGAATTCACTATTCTGCTTTGATTGTAGACTTGACATATCAGATGAGAAGACTCTGTGGAAGAACCTGCCAGAGCAATGGCACAAATAAATGCGAGACACAAGTGCCGCTTGATGTAGAATTACAAACATTGTACCTATCATCAATTCAAATTTAGCTCAGTATGTAAAGTCTTGAGCTGTTGTTACATCACATGAACAGCAGGCTCGGAAAGCTGTTACTTGTTTACAGAAATGAAAAAGAGGGTTTAAGCAACCTAGCCCCTAGTGATTTACTCTAGCAGAGCAGCTCCAGCCATTGTTTTGCTAGGGGAAACAGGCAGAAGATTGGGATTTGTTTTTTTTTTTTAAAAAAAAAACCACAACAACCTCACAATGTGTGGTACAAGCACCATTTAACATTCTCACCTTTTTCACACTTTCAAACTTGTGGTATTTATTATTTAGGTTTGTAGGAGCACATGTATTGATCTTTGGGTTTTGCCCGGGAGTACGCAGTACAATTTAGAAAAGGCATGGTACAAAGTTTCTTTTAATCCTTATTATGTTCCCTCCTTATAAAGGCATGCTTGACTCCAGGCTTGTCTCCCCACATAGTTTAAAACTGTTTGCTAATGGCTGCTATGTGGTACTAGAAAAGGCAGCGGCATTCTGATGCACAGAGACTTAACTGCATTTTCTCTCTGCTGTGCGGAAGATGGAAAAACCAAAACCAATATACGGTGGGAATTCTCCTTGTCTGGGGAACCGAACTTCAAACGTTACCTAAATATAAAGTGTGGGTTTATTTTTGTTTATTTAAAACATTTATTTCCTGCTTGTCCACCCAATTAGGTTGAGAACATTTTAAAAGGAAATACAAATCAGCTTTAAAAACAGTACATATATTTATGATAACTAATAATTTAAATGAACAAGAAAGAGGTCAATACGGCAATAAGCCAGCCTGGCATCTCATCTGGCGAGCTGGGTTTGATTCCCGCTCCTCCTCCACATGCAACCAGCTGGGTAACCTTGGGCTCGCCACAACACTGAGAAAGCTGTTCAGACCAAGCAGTAATATCAGGGCTTTCGTAGCCTCACCTACCTCATTGTCTGTTGTGTCTGTTGTGGGGAGAGGAAGGGGGAGGCGATTGTAAGGTGCTTTGAGACTCCTTTCAGTAGAGAAAAGCAGCATATAAGAATCAACTATTCTTCTTCTTCAGTGACAGATAAGGCAGAAAAGTCTTCACCTGCTGGTGGAAGACAATGATAGAGGGGGGACAGATGAATCTCCCCGGTGAGAAAATTCCACAGTTTTGGGGCCAGTCACTTAAATATTGAATCTGAATGGTTCTAGGATTTAGCTGACCCAAAAGGAAGTCCAGAGTAATTGGATCTGTGACTTGATCCCCAGGCATGTAGTTTAAGTGCAGAAATGAGTTGCAGCAGGACTTAATACGGGCAGAAGTCATGATTCTGGGCAGGGGAGGGTGGCTTAATTGTTTTCTCTGATGCTCTTTCCAAAGCAGAAAAGTCCTCCAAGCTGCCGTTAGCCATAGTAGGGGGAAATGACTGGCATCTGTCTTGTCTTTTTTTACACTGTAGCTAAAAGGAGAGAGGGGAATTTTCACTTGGGAAAACGATACAGAAGCAAAAAGCTATGACCTGTTTTCCACATCATTGTGCCCTCCGCCCAGTCCACATCATGCCTCCCTTCAGCTGTTTTCTGCAGTCAAATCACATGTCTGGAGGACTCAGGTAGGTGTTATTTGACCTTAAGTCACTCATGGCCCTTTAGTCTGCTAGTTCTGCATTCCTTTAAAGTGTGGGAACAGGAGACTAAAGTGGGGCCTGAGAGAAGCCTGCTACGGCAGCAATATCATGTGGGAACAGGGATTAGCCCCGCTGCCATATGACCATCCTCCTGGCCATTTCTGTCCATACAGAAGCAGCCATCGACAGCATTCCTCTCACCCACCACATGTTTTTAGAAAGTGGGAAGAGCCAGATTGAGCTTTTACCCAGCAACATTTCTGACTGGCCACTGGAGATCAGGTTGGCTTTGCTTATTTTATAGAACATTGCTCTGGCAGGAGCACCTGTCACAGCAGAAGGATCCTTACTCTATGACTGTATGTAAGTTCATTTATGCAAAAATACATTTTAAAACAATATATTTATTTTAAAAGTTCTGTTAAACAGAACTTCTGCATGGAATGCTAAAGGATTACTATTAGAATTATGCATAACTTTACTCCATATCATTTTGTGGTTGGTTCAGATGCAGCAGCCATTTTGTGGTTACAACCCACTATATGGTATCAGAATTCTAAAAGTGCCTACAGGCTTGAAAAGGTTGTGGGCCCCTGCTGTAGCCAATTTGAGAGAAGACGAGCTGTTTTTTGTGCCCCACTTTTTTACTCCCTGAAGGTGTCTTAAGTGGCTTACAATTGTCTGGCCTTCCTCTCCCCACAACATTCACCCTGCAAGGTAGGTGGGGCTGAGCGAGCTCTGAGAACTGCGACTAGCCCAAGGGTGCATGTGGAGGAGTGGGGAATCAAATCTAGTTCTTTTCATTAGAGGATGCTGCTCTTAGCCACTAGAGCAAACTTTGTCTTAGCACTTATCACTTTTCCGATTCTTATCCTGCCTGCTTTCCAAGGAGCTAAGGCAGCATACATGGCTCTTGTCTACATATTATCCTCATTGACAACAACCCTGTAAGGCAGATTAAGCTGCAAAGTAGTGACTGGCTCGGGGTTATCCAGTTTGAGTCATGGTTGAATGGAGATGATCCAAATCATTAAATTAAATGTTTTGTATATTGCACAGAACTAATACTTGACTATAGGCAAAACATATGAGGCTACATATTCCACATACAGTTTTGAAATACTCACAGAATTCAGTGTTTTAGGATCATGGATCTAAGTCTTAAATTACTTAGTTTTTTGAAGGAATGGAACATTTATTTCAGTGTATTGGTATATCTAACAACAAAAAGAGAAACAAAAACTCAACTTTGCAAGACAAGTTCGGAACCTAAGAGTTGAGCTGCAAAAAAAATTTTTTTTTACACTTTAAAATCCAAATATTTATTATAATTATGTGGACATAAAAGTTAAAAACATTGATAAAATCATAGTTTTATATACTGTGTAGTACAGCATCAACATTAACACATGGATCATATAAGAACCAAAGAAAGATGCATTTTGACCCCTTTCTCAATCTTTTGAAAATTGAGATACTCCTGAAACATTATTCAAGCTTTGAGAAACCCCAGAATTGGCATGATTGTGCAGAATATACTTGGGAAGCATAGTACATGACCACCTGGGACCCCTCCCTTTCCCATTCCCTCCAGGCCAATTATTGGCCATTTTGGGAAGGAGCAGGGCTGATATGACCATGTGGTCATATCACCAAATAAACGTTTAACAAGTTTTAAAAATATATAAAAAATAATTCCCACCCATTCAGGAAAGCCTTCCAGGGATGTCAAGACACCATCTGGGTTTCATGAAACCCTGATTGAGAAACCCTAGTCTAGAAAGTGAAACTGAACACATGAGAATGCATTTTGAATGAGGGTCGGGCAACACTGAGAATCATGGCTTTTGAACAGTATTTCACAATGTGGGTTCCAGATTAGACATTCTTATATACAATACATATCATTTGAAGCTTCACTTTCTAGATTCTTTTTATCTTACAAGCTCTAATATTATATATTTATATACTGTACAAGTGCATTTAAACCTATTTGACCACTGAGGAAGATCCCTTAGGTGTCAAAATGCATCTGGGTTTTGGCCCTCATGTGTTCCATGTGTTAATGAACTGGATGTACTACACAGTATATAGTTCACAACATAATTTTGACTGGTAAACTGAAAATCAAAACTCCTCAGATATGAAACTCATCTTATGTACAGCAAAATTGCTTTCATATTGGTATATCTGGGTGCTCTAACTATATCTCAGAATTATCTATATATGTAAAAAATTGTTTCTAGATAATAATTCTAACATCAACAAACTGAAAAGTGGAGTAGACACGTCACCTGTACCTGAGGATGAAGAAATGAAGAGGTGGTCTAGGATTAATGAAAGTGCATATTAAAACAAAGGTTGTTCGTCGTTAAGGTATTCCTGGGCATCATTTTATTTTGCTATAGTAAACTAATACAGCTACCCCTTTGCAGCCTCCCACCTCAACATCCTCATCTGGATGCAAGTTGTATCACTAGTAGATGGACAGATTTTTAAATACCATGCTTCATTCACACTGAAATATCTCTGATAGCCAGCATGGTGTAGTGGTTAAGAGCGGTGACCTCCAATCTGGAGAACCGGGCTCCCCTTTCCTCCACCAGCAGTCAGAGGGGTGGCCTTGGGCCAGTCACAGTTCTCTTAGAGTCTGTCTTGCAGAGCATTTCTCCCAATCTCTCTGAGGACCACCTACCTTACAGGGTGTCTGTTAGGGTGAGAGGAAAGGAAGGGTGTTTGTAGGCTGCTTTGGGATTCCTTTGGGTAGTGAAAAGTGAGGAAAAAGAAAACCAGCTCTTCACCTTCTACATTCCATAGGAATCTGATCTGATACTCATGATCTAGAGAAAGAAAGTTACTTATATAATGTAAAAGTACTTTTTATATGTAAAAGTCCTTGTACCATCAGTGGACATAATTAGGGGGTGGTCATGTTTGGTGTAGCGGTTAGGAGTGCAGACCTATAATCTGGCAAGCCAGGTTTGATTCTGCACTCCCTCACATGCAGCCAGCTGGGTGACCTTGGGCTCGCCACGGCACTGATAAAACTGTTCTGACTGAGCAGTGATATCAGGGCTCTCTCAGCCTCACCCACCTCAGAGGGTGTCTGTTGTGGGGTGAGGAAAGGGAAGGTAACTGTAAGCCGCTTTGAGCCTTCTTCGGGAAGAGAAAAGTGGCATATAAGAACCAACTCTTCTTCTTCTACTGGGACAACTGGGCTGGCCATAGCTGGGACAGCAAGTCTCTCTAGATCTGCCCTTAGGCCTCCTTCAAAGCTTGTGTGCCCTTCATCTCAGAGCTTGCTGCCTCCTTACAACCTGCTGCTTTGCTCAGTGTTGCCCGCTGCTCATAAGAAATTACCTATTTCAGAATTCCCATGAATAAAAGGGAACATTTTCACCATACAAAGAAATTTGAAGGAATTGGAATCTCTTCAATGCTCACAAAATTTGTAATCACAATAAATGGAAAACAGCAAATATATGAAACATGAGTCCCTGGAATAGTAGGACTAAAAATGAATGGAAAATAAATTGACTAGTTCAATTTGTTTAAGGGAAAGCAAGCAAACAACAGATTCCTTTAAGAACATGCTGCTTGCTTTGTAGAATTTAGAGATTTATGAAATATAAATTTCTTATGTTGGAACATTTCCCACTTCTATGAAACCTGGAATATGTTTTCAATCATGCATAACTTAAATAATCACTAGAATATGAGACAAGCTACAAAAGGTTGTGTCAAATATCTCAATAATATAAAAGGTTATAAAGAATATCCTTTAAAAACATTTTGCAATACATGCTTGGTTATGGTCAGTAATACAGGTTTATTTATGACATGAATAGCCTAATCTTACCCATAGTTACTCATATGTAAGTCTTACTGGTAACAGTAGTTCTTACTCCTAAATGAATATGCTAAAGTCCAACACTTCCTATTGAAAAAAAAGGCAGTCTGTTCATTCAAATGTGCCTGGATTGTATCTTTGCCCCAACAGAAAGCTGAAGTCAATTATTGTACCACAATTTTTTGTTATATGCTATGTAAGTTTAAATAATGTATTTTGCTATTGCCTGAGACAATGATCATGCAATAATCAAGTTTATATTAAGTTCATAGCTACAATTAACTCTGTTTGGTCTGCTGTTGTCTAAAATATAGTAGATAGTAATATCTGCCAAAAGCAAATAAACATATTAGCAGGATATGCTTAAATGATCTGGATAACCCTATGAGCCATCATAGCAGGTGGTAATATCCTGTTCTTAAATTACATTTCAGCAAGTGAACATAATAAATCCTCTTGTGTTATATTTCGCTAGTAGCAACGTATACTCACATTATTCTATTTGACCTCATTACGGCTAATCATTATCACATTTTTAATAGCTGCCACAATGAGTGAAACAGTTAATACAGTATTTCTTGCCGAAAGAGAGCCTGTCAGGTTATTGATGACAAATTAAAATTAATAAAAAAGATCTGTGTTGAATTTAAGGATATGGAATAACTCCGAGCATCCAGATGATTGGGAAAGCCTCTAGGGTCCTCTGTGAAGAATAATGTTTTTGGTGTGCGTGTATTGTCTTGAAAGCAAGGCTAAAACTGCCAAATCTCTGCTTTTGCCTGGAAGACTTCCTGAAATAGGAGCTGTATTCTTTTGGCCCTCATCACATGTAATTTATTCCTCAGAGAGAGATTTCCTGTTCTGTACACCTTAGCTTGGCGCCGTAATAATAGAATGTTTCTAAGGTTCTACAGTTTTATTTACCTCGGTAAGAACCTTTACAAGAGCAATCTCGGCCAAACACTGTTGGAGTCCAGATAATGTAACAAATAACTAAAAGTTCAATACAGCATTTCTTTCCACACACACTGGCTCTGCGTTTTCAGTACATTTACCTTGCTTCTATTTACTTTAGCCTTTTTCACTATTTCTTTCCCCAAATCACTTATTCGCTGAGGGCAGTTAGAAAATGGTACGCCTTCTAGTAGTTCCCTGTATCTAAATTGCACTAGAATTCCCTGGTCTTAGAATAGGATTTATTTTACAAAAGGTTTATATTTACATATCTTTTACATGTTCTTTATTACAGATATTGGTGTTTATTAAAGGTGCCTATTCTGTGGGGAACCTGAGAAAGAAAAAGTCATTCACCACCTGGGACTATGGTTCAAGGCCATCCTGGGGTCCTGAATTAATTGAATATAGGACTATTAGTTCAGTTCTTAGTAGACAGTAGTCCACATCACAGAATCACCAGACATAATTTTGACTGTGCCCAGGAGGCATACCAGGGAGACTGAATTATCTCTTTCCAAAAGAGAAAGTAGTCCTTTGAGGTCAACACCAGAGGTCATTTGTGGGTCAGAGAAACTTCAACACTAGGCCAGTCCTGGTGAATGGGGAGGGAAATCCATGTTCCAATTACTGTATGTAAGCAATTCATGCAGAATTTCTTTACACAAAGGGTTTTAGGAATAGAAAGCAAACTTTCAAAGCCAGAAGCAGTCCATAAATGTACCTGGCTATTACCAAGGAGCAGTAGAAAGCAGAGAAATGTATGATACCAAGATGAACTTAATGGGACCACAAGATATGCTTCTAAATCATTATTTGATTTACACCACTCTGTGTTTTATCTCTGAGGTATAAAATAAACCCAGAATTAATCATATGTTCTTTATTTCCTTCAGTGAAATGTGGGCCAGTAAGACAGAGAGCAAAACTGAAAAGGAACATGGGAGGGATAAAGGTAGGAAAATAATTAGGTAGTTTTGTTCAAAGCATGTATTCCAATAAGCATTATCATCTTAATTTCAAACAAAAGGTTAAATGTAGGTGCATAATTTCAGGTATTTGGCTTATCTTTGTCCAAAGGCATAAAATCATCATCCAAATATTGATAATTTGAAATGTGTACATTTCCATGGCACAGGAAGTGGCCATGCATTGAAAAATGCCACATACCTGCGGTTTATGTCTTTATGTTGAAATATAACCTTCCTTCAAACGGGATTAAGAGGATGCTTAAAGTGAAATTCACATGCTTTAAAAATACCTGTCAGAATTGCTCTCTGTCATTAAAATGTAAAATAAAATATAGAAAATGAGGAATTAATTCATTTAAGCATTTCTCCCCCAGCCGCCTGTTACTTTTCCACAGTCCTCATGGGAATGATTCTTGAAGTGTATATCACCAGCAGACTTATTTTTACCATTATTTTTAACTTAATGAGTATACCTTGCATATCAGAGAGAAAGCACAAAGGTTAAATTTTACATTAAGATCACATTGCAACATGGTATGCAAATGTTCCTATGCAAATGTAAAGCTTCTGGAAGATAAATGTGTTATATCTTTAACCAGTTAACTATGACTGTGAAGTATGGTGTGAGATGTTCAGTGGTTTCATTTTTATATCTTTCTTGTAAATAATGCATAAAGTATGTAGATGTTGTCAAAATATGATTAAGCTATTAGCTTTATAGTTTTCATAGTTAAGAATGTGTTCGGCATGCAGCTCCTAATAACTCATTTCTAAATGCAGAGACTATTATAAAATATTTCTTGTTCAAGTCAACGCTATCATGTGACATAATGATTTTGCTTAAAACCAAGTTAAATGAGGAGTAAAATTAAACAATATTGCATGAATTGTGTTTGACTAATTTTGTGTCACATTATATTAGCCAGGCTTTCAAAATATGTGTTAATGACAAATAGGGGTAAGCCCCTAACATTCTTTTTACATCTGTAAAATCACCCTTAAGTCATTAACTTTTAAAGGTTCATTTTGTTTGTATTTTTTTTCTTTTTTAGCCAGTGGCTTTTTAGTGATTTTTTTGGTCTTTAATACTAGACATGATAAAAAATATTTTAAATAAGTAATTGAGACTTATTGTCAGCATTTGGGACATGTTTGTATATGCTAAAACAATATCTAATAATTGATGAACTTTGCAGTTTCGAAGTAAACAGCATGAAGGGTGAATTTTTAATGTGGAGGTTCCATTTACATAAGCAGTCCGCTGGAAGAGGGATGAAAAAAACCCTCAATGCGTTTTTAGTCAGCAGTATGGTTGCCTTAGGCTCTGATCTGTCAACTGGCAGTTGTATGCAAAACCCTTGACCGAGCCAGTTCAAACCATGAATGGCAACATTCTATGCACCCATTGCCTTTTAGATTGGGACCAATGTGAAAACCCTTACATTCAGGATCCTGGGCAATGTATACAATGCTGGACTGGTTCCCCATAGTCTTCTCAGAACCCTGCAGTCTAGTCTTGCGCCTTCTAGAATCCTCATGTTGCACCTATGTATTTTACACTTATGGGATAAAGACAAGTGGCAGTTTCCTGGGACCTACTTGCAAAGGGCATGACTTTAAACACCTAAATGGACATTAAAGCCTTTTGTGCTGAATTAAAGCAACACATTAACCATTAAATCACAATGTTGCTTGTGTACTGAATACTCCCTTGGTGGTGGAAAGTGCCTTCAAGTCATAGTGGACTTATGGCAACCCCATAGGGGTATCAAGGCAAGGAACAGGGACTGTTTTCACACCCACAAAAAAATTTGGTGCAACAGCTGCCTTGATGTTCCAAATCATAAACATTTTATACTGAAATCTTGCTATTCAGGTGCATATCCGATGCACTCCCTGTTTACCATATGTTTTGCAAATGCTGTTAAAACTGAATTCCTCCCCCTCTTCAGGAACAATATTCCTGTTTACCCAGTGAGGAAGCTCAAGAGTCAAGTTGGCTTCCTCCTCTATTTCCGACCTCAAACGATGATGTATCAACTCTGACCAATAGTCCACCTCCCCTCCCCTCCATAGTGTTTTCTACTGAACATGATCATGTTACAATGCTAATCTGAGGTAACTGGGGAAACGGCAAAAAGTTGAAAGTTGACTCCATGCACATACTGCCTCTCCCATCTCTCTCTCCAGCATCTTAATGCACCTTATGATTTAAGGTGCACCAAGGCTCTTTCTTTCAGGAAAACATTTGTATAATGACTTTGTCTTCCTGTATGCATGGCGAATGAGCACACAACAATGCAACCCCCCCCCCCAGGTAATTTGAATGCCATGGGAATCAAGGGTACTTTACATTTTTCTTTATTTTGATTGCATTACAATGTGAACTCATTATTGCTACCACAATCACTTTTCTCCCCCTGCCTGATCGCCTAACCTGAGCAATGGGCTACAGCTGAAGAGCCATGCTGTGGGATGAGTTGAAGGACTGCAATCTGGATTTTCAGATAGTTAAGTGGACACCAAATTGCGAGGACTGACAAATACTCCGGAATATAGAGACAGACTTCAACGAGATCTGAACAAAAATGGAAAAAATGGGCAAATAAGAACAAGATGCAATTTAACAAAGATAAGTGTAAAGTTTTGCATATGGGTCAGAAAAATGAAAAGCATGCCTACTGGATGGGGGCTTCTAGGTAACACTGTGTGTGAACGAGACCTTGGGGTACTTGTGGATTGTAAACTAAACATGAGCAGGCAGTGTGATCCAGCGGTAAAAAAGGTGAATGCCATTTTGAGCTGTATCAACAGGGGCATCACATCAAAATCACAAGATGTCATACTCCCATTGTATATGGCACTGGTCAGACCACACCTGGAGTACTGTGTGCAGTTCTGGAGGCCTCACTTCAAGAAGGATGTAGATTAAATTGAAAGGGTACAGAGGAGAGCGACGAAGATGATCTGGGGCCAAGGGACCAAGCCCTATGAAGATAGGTTGAGGGACTTGGGAATGTTCATCCTGGAGAAAAGGAGGTTGAGAGGGGACATGATAGCCCTCTTTAAGTATTTGAAAGGTTGTCACTTGGAGGATGGCAGGATGCTGTTTCTGTTGGCTGCAGAGGACACGCAGTAATGGGTTTAAACTTCAAGTACAACGATATAGGCTAGATATCAGGAAAACATTTTTCACAGTCAGAGTAGTTCAGCAGTGGAATAGGCTGTCTAAGGAGGTGGTGAGCTCCCCCTCACTGGCAGTCTTCAAGCAAAGGTTGGATGCACACTTTTCTTGGATGCTTTAGGATGCTTAGGGCTGATCCTGCGTAGAGCAGGGGGTTGGACTAGATGGCCTGTATGGCCCTTCCAACTCTATGATTCTATGCCACTGAACTCTACTGCCCTTTGCCATTCTTGTCTGAGCCCGAGGTACCTGCTCGTCCTTTTCCCTGATGACGGCAATGGTGGTGTTGGCAGCCTTGAAGAGACATGAGAACAAACCAGTGGGAGGCACATTCTGGCACCTGGACACACTCACCTGGATGGGCATATACTTACAGCTCCCACATTTGAGTCTGCCTCCTATCCCTGATGACTCTCCTTGAAGTGTTTGGATGTGATTGCATTATTGCACATGCGAAGACCAAAGAAAGAGGCGGAGGCAAGACAGGAGGTAGGATCGCCCAATCACCCGATGGAAGTGCAAAATACATACCGTGAATGGACTTCTGACTGGTGGTGGAGAAAACAACAAATGCAGAATGCCACAGCCAAATTCAGGGTTTGCATTCAGAATTCAATGCAGTGAAAACACATCAGCAATCACAAGTGCATTCAGAGGTGGTTTGCTATTGTCTTCCTTTGCATCATGATCTTGGTATTCCTGGGAGGTCTTCCATTACTAGCCAAGGTAAATTCTGCTTAGCTTCCAAGATCTGATGAGATCAGGCTAGATTTACACCATCCAATCTTCACAAGTTGCAAACTCAATCAGTAAGGGAGAAGATGAAGTTTTTGTTTTGTTTTTTGTTCCAGATTCAAAGTGATATCCTCTTTTTTCTAGAAAATAAACAGCATTAATTAAATTGTTATTTTTAAATTATCTGATCATGCTAGATGTGATTAAGAAAAATATCATAACATAAATTCACAGAACATTGCCATACTCAACAGAAATCAATCCTATATAAGCAAACATGTCATTGCTATACTAAGTTGACTTCAAGAAAAAGGTGAAATTGCAAAGCATCCTACCTAGCAATTTCCCAAAAAGGGCAAAGTAGATTTCACTTAATTCTAACTCAGAGATTGAGAGGTTGTAGGCTGTGGCCAGTTTATTTAGATGCTATTACATAGGTCAACACGTGACTTTTCTGAACCTTTTGTCCTTTCTAAGAAGAAGAGAAGAAGAGTTGGTTCTTATATGCCACTTTTCTCTACCTGAAGGAGGCTCAAAGTGGCTTACAGTCGCCTTCCCTTTCCTCTCCCCACAACGGACACCCTGTGAGGTGGGTGAGGCTGACAGAGCCCTGATATCACTGCTCAATCAGAATAGTTTTATCAGTGCCTTGGCAAGCCCAAGGTCATCCAGTTGGCTGCATGTGGGAGAGTGCAGAATCGAACCCGGCACACCAGATTAGAAGTCCGCACTTCTAACAACTTCACCAAACTGGTTCTCTAAAGATATGATAGAAGACACCTCTAAGCATTCTAAAGAATAATCATTAAAACAAACACTATTCTTCTTGTTCTATTATGGGTATAAAACCTATTCATTCAAAAGTCATCTTTAAGGCTGAAAACTTCGGTAGCTAGAAATTGAAAAAAAAACCTGCAACAAAGTAATGAGGATCAATTAGAAATGAAGACACAATTAACTTGTATTAAGTGATTCTCAGACTGGGCCTTAACCAGTCTGCCACATCTTATAAGTTGTGGCTGAGGGCAGCTGCAATATAGAAGGCAGAGGGGATTTGGGGACTATACAGCCCTCTAGAATCATTTGGGATGCATTCTGTACTTAGCCTCAAGCACATGACAAAGGGAACCAGAGTACCTCTAGCTCTAGAATGACTTAGATTTTAGACTCTGGCCAGGAATGCTTGAATACCTCCTGCTTCAGCTCATTTTCTTTTTGCCAGGTCTGGACCCAGACCCAGTTTTTTCTGATGATTGGTTTGGTATTTTGCCAAGCTGTTTGTCAGTGTTCAACAGGGTACCTCACTGCATTGCTTTATTATTTTCTTTCCAAACCATGCAGCACAGCACAATTGGCTTTTTGTGCATGCATGCAGCCTCACATCCCAATTGAATTCTACCCCCCCCACACACACACACACAAATGCCACTGTTGCTGCATAATTGCTTCACTTCACAGGCAATTGTTTAAATAGACTAGTACATCACTCATAAATCATATAAATTAGTAATAAATAAATGCTATCTTTTGATAAAATCCTACCCTTCAGTGTTTGTCTAAGAAGTCAAAAAGCTATATAGTAGTGGCTATAAATCTGTAGCATCGTAGTATCGTTGAGCATGCAGTTTTCTGAAAACTTGCTGCAAACAAGCTTGGCAGTTTGTTCAAGTTTGTTCAAGCCCAAACCAAACAGATTCACATCTGACTGACATCTTTGAACACTGTTTTACCATAGAGTTTCTGGCAATAGAGATGAGTGATGTTACTTCAGGTTTTCCCCATAAGTGGATCCAGTATCGTTATACAGACTGCAGCCCCCATGTCCCTCCTTCCATAGAGTGCTATGTTGAGTTTCCTCAGAAATTTTACCCCTTTCACCTGACCTTTCCCTTCTATGCTGAATAAAATATTTTGTGAATTTGAAATGTCAAAAGGCCTCACGTATCATTTAAGTTAAAGGGGACTCTCAATCCTTCCTTTGGTGATCATAGAAACATAGCTTCGTGAGCCTCTCTTCTGATTGCTCTTCCCTTACTGTTTTTGCTTCATCCTTGCTTTCCTCCCAGCCTTGGTTTTATCTGTCTCTTAATATTTCACAAGGTAGTCTCTAACAACACCAGATCAGGGGTCTCTCCACTCTTCAGATCTTTCACCCTGTTTGGACTGGGTAAAAAAATGCCTTCTCTCACTGGAAGATCTATCTTCTTTTCTTAGCCTGAATGGGAGTCTTCTTCTAACTACCTACTCTTCTTGCCAACCTTTCCCCCAGTTAAACTGGTTCAGACAGGGCTGAATTATCTTCAGCATCCAGTTCAGAAGTCTTTTTCTGCTCTACAGATGCTAACTAGTCATATTTATTGGAGCACCCTGTTACCTAAGGTCCTCTGTTCCTGTGAAGAATTAACCCTTCACAGTCCATTATGTATTTACACAACAATTCTAAGCTTTTAAAAGTGCAGTCTGTTACAGGTGGTTTCAGTGAAAGGCTGATTTGCAAAGGCATTGAGCCCATGATCAAAATGGGATTTTGGATGTGTGGGTAGAACTGAGTCTGGGTTGAAGTTGCATGAGATTAATGTATAGGTTTTTTTCCCAGTTGTGCTTGGATAATCCTACAAACTTTCCAGAAATGGCTTTTGTTATCTATCACATTTTAATCCTTTCCATTCTCCAAGGTAGTTCTCCCTCTCCCATTTTATCCTAACAACAACCTTGTGCAATAGATGAAACAAAAAGAATAAGACTACCCAAAATCATAGCTTAGGGGGATCAGAATCTAGGCTTCCCTGTCCCTAGTTCAACATTCTAAACATTATGCCCTCCTGGTTCTCATTCCTGTCTCTGCATTTCTATCTGTGCTATAGCTTTCACATGACCTACTGACCACAATCAAATTGTAATAGCAAAGGGTAGGGGAAGCATGTAGTACCACATCATAGTTCTGAACACTCTGCATAAATAAGCCGGATATATAAGGACTGAAAAAATATATACATCATGATTACCTTGTTTTAAATCCATATATATATTTCCCAATGTTTTTCAGGTTAAGCGTTTAGATATAATATTTATTCCATTACAGTTTTTGAAACTGTCAAGTAAACTATGAAGCATACTATTTTTTTTTATAAAAAGTTCCCTGCCTGGAAATGACATTCTTTTTTTAAAAAGTCTTCATTATGAATTTCTAAAGTTGAACAAAGAGGTGAGTGGCTGCCCCCAAATCATACTGTTCCACTCTGGAGATCAGGTGATTTATGATGCAAAAGAGAACTGCCTGGTTTTCACTAAGGCATAGAATATTACTTTGACATGGAGGGTTTCCTGTAAATCTAGTCTGAGGACACAGTGCTGCATCTTCAGCTCCTGATCCCATCTCTAAGGAACTTGATGTCGAGAACTACTTTTTAATAAGTATGGCTTTTTAAAGTGCCAGTGGTCATATTTAAAGTTGCACTGATTTCCACCAATTCTCCTCTCCCACCCCCCAAAAAAACAAAAAAATGAAACCAGGGCTTGGGAGAACATCCCAAAATGGTGCTGGTACTCAGATGAATATCATCACCAAAAAGTCCTTTTAAAAAACCACAATGAGTTTCTTCTTCTGTATATGTGTAGTTATCTGAAATACCCCAGAGGCTGGATGTGATTCACTAATTATGGCTATGCAGAAGGTAATGAGATAAGTATACAAAAGGTTGTAGAGTGGAGGTATTGATGTGAAGTGTAGCACTCTTGCACTCATATCCTTGAATTAAAAAATAGTTTATCTCCACCCACCTTACCCTTATTTTAAAAAGTTACAGCTTTAGCTAAAAGTCCCCCCCTCTAAATATGTATCAGGACAAAGGATACTGACTTTACATAGAATGTGTAAAGCTTCAGATCTTACATGTGGTGTAATTTTCAGCATATTCCTGATGGTCTCTGTTATCATAGGTTTTTATTACCACTGGGTATTAAGCATAGAGCCTCTTGTGGCGCAGAGTGATAAGGCAGCCGTCTGAAAGCTTTGCCCATAAGGCTGGGAGTTCAAGCCCAGCAGCCGGCTCAAGGTCGACTCAGCCTTCCATCCTTCCGAGGTCGGTAAAATGAGTACCCAGCTTGCTGGGGGGTAAACGGTCATGACTGGGGAAGGCACTGGCAAACCACCCCGTATTGAGTCTGCCATGAAAACGCTAGAGGGCGTCACCCCAAGGGTCAGACATGACTCGGTGCTTGCACAGGGGATACCTTTACCTTTACCTTATTAAGCATAGCGGGCAGGAAAAAACTTGAAAGAACAGTGAGACAAAGAAAATCTCTTAATGGATTTAGAACATTGCATTGAGGATACCTTGGAATAACTTCCACTGTGGGAAGACTTCCTACCAAATAAATACATTCTTGAATTGTTGCCTTTGGATTTTCATTGGAGAGGTACTCAAAAATAGTTTGGTTTCATAGCTTAACTAACTTCAAATCCCGTTCCTAAGAACGGGCCCTGAAAGGGTCCCCTTCCCTGGTCCCTGGACAGGTAGCTGAAGGTGGCTTTAGGCCGCAGCTCGCAGGCAAATCAAGTGGGGTGGGCGAGGGCTGGGCAGTTCATTAGCAGGGTGAGACAGAGCTCCTTAGCAGGCAGTCAGCAGGCCGGGAAGCCCTCATTAGCAAGCCCTCCACCAGGACCCTTTGCCCAGGGCTCTCTCACCTGCTGCTGACTCTAGGCACTGAGGCCTCTGAGAGCAAAGAGGCTAGAGTCCAGGGCCAGAAGGCAGGAGCCGCAGGGGCAGGGCCAATCAGAGCAAAGCCGGCTGCAGCCTGATTGGCCCTATTCCAACTTGGACAGCCGGACATGCCCCACCCCCAAGGCTGTTTCAGAAATATATAGAGGAACAATAATTGATAAGGATATGGTGTCTGGTTCTATTTCCTTTCAATCATTCCTTCAATGGATATTTTGTAGGCACTGTGGGGACTGTTGTAGCAATGTCTAGTTGTGCACAAGCTAGTTGTGCTTTCACTGGTCCCACCTTTCTACCCCTCATCAAGAATGAACTGAGAGACCATATAGGAAGTGCACTCTGGATTGTTATCTTTTTCCACACGGCAAGCCTGGAAAAGACTGTTCTTAGGCCCATTATGCACGGCCACCGAAACGGCAATTTCGGGTCACATGGAAAACGCAGAGGGGGAAGACGCGAAGCACACCAGTTATGCATGGGACGGGGCGCGATGGTGGCAAAACCCAGAGTAACCGATTACGCACATGGCTATCCCGGCACTGCTTCTGGTTGCGCCCCGGTCACCCGGAAGCTGCACTTTCTTCCACATTTTGCTAACGCGGATTTTTGTAGCCGGCACCGTGCGTTATCGGTGATTTTAATCGCCGCCATTCCACCCCGAATGTGCGTTATTCCCCCCGTGCATAATGGGTCAAAGTGGTACATTACAGCAGTAAACCAAGAATATGGAAGGTTGCCTTTCAGCTGTGTTCTAAGAATCAGCAGTCCTGCTACAATAACCTCATTAACAACAGGTTGGAGAGAGTATTGCCATAAATTTTTTCCAGTGGGGAAATAGTAGATACATTTGCAGTTTGCTGTGACTAGTCTTAGTGGATAAAATAATTCACACAGGTTCTGACTCTGCATTAAACTCTATACTTTTGGTTGTCATGTTCATACTGCTAAAACCTAAAGATGTGGACAAGATGCTTGAAGATGTGAAGTGTATTACTTGTACCTTGATATATGTCCCTCAGGGCTTATAAAATCTGAGAAAAGGGACTAACCTAATAGATGTTTCAGTTTATAAAAAGCTCTTTAAATTCTTTATCTCCTTGCATTTTCCAGATTTAAATAACTATCATTCATTCCATTTATGAGGAGACTGCTAAAAAAAAGCCGTGCCTTCCAATTCAAGTGTTTTTAGATGAAAATTATTATCCAGAACTCTGAGTTTGTATACTAACCTGTTTATGGTACAGAAACTGCTTTGGTTGCTCTCATAAGTGATCTACTAATGTGTCCTTATAAACTGTTCTGGATCTAGACACTATTTGATACATCAACCATTGATCATCTGGGTTATGTTGCAAGAATGGAGGATGGCATAGATGTCTGCTGACTTCTCCTTTTTGTGTTGGGCAAATTCCAGAAGGCATTGCTTGGGATCAGCTGTCTTCCCCTCAACCTTTGGTTTATGGGGTAATTTAGGGAGCCCCTTCTCTACTTCATTATTTAAACATCTACATGAAGTTTCTGTGAGAGATCATCTGGAGGTCTGGAGGTCTGGAGCAAAATGCCATTTAATTCAGGACGGTTGTGGATATATTTAAGCTGTGTTTGGAGGTAGTAAAAGACTGGATCAGGATGAATATATTAAAACTTATACTTGACCAGCTGGAAGTGCTATGGTGTGCCAGTAAAACTGATATGAGAATAGGTGCACAGGTTCTGGATTGGGTAAGATTACCCAAGAAAGATCATGGATGAACGCTTGAAAATGGACTGATACAGTAACATTGACATTTGTTCCAGGCTGATATCAGGGCATTGTTACTAATGGCAACAAAACTTGCCTGAGGGGAAGCTAGACCACAATCTTTAGTCAGGAAAATGTGGGTTACATCCTAGATTCCACTCCATGTGGGTCAATAGTGAGACCTGCAGTTCTGTCTAGTGCCATCTGTAAACTGAACATCAGCATTTTCTACAAAACGTGTCAACATTCAGGGTTTCTCCATGGAAAAATCAACAAGAAAAGGGCTTCCTCCAAATGGAAAACTTAAACCTTTCATGCAGTTTACAAAATAAGAGATGGTATCCTTTCAGTACAATAAAATGCTAATTAATATGAATATACCTTCTGGGGACCTGATAAAGGAGGATCTTTGAAGATGAGAAAAATGAAGTGTGTAAAGGGGGGAAAAGGCTGCCATGTCCTGTCTAGTTTTCTACTGAAATATACCTTGTTGCCTCAACAATACTTGTAAGTGGGATAAAGTTAACTGTATCCATCTTAACCGCAGCCTGTGCTAAATTTCTTATCTGTGTTGAAGGAGTCGCCCTTTAGGCTATGAAACTGCTGTCACCTAGTCTGGGAAATATTTGTTCCAGGCCTAAAATGTGCACTTGATTTCAGTGAAAGAGTCCCATTGGTGTAAGTAGAACAGAATCACATCTTTGATTTATTTAAAATAAATGTGCTTGTTTTATAGAAAATTAGGAACAGCATTCTCAATAGCAAAACAGTATGAATGTTACCGGTAAATTAATATTATGCAGTCCCTATGTAGGAAAAGTCTCTTTTACCCCTCATTCTCCATAAGCAGTTACTAGAATTGTTCTCTCTATATATTGCATTGAACCTGTGTTCATGTATTCTTAAGACTTATCGCTGTGAACCCCCATGAATAATGTCTGTATCCTCTAACCAATTATGTCGTTCTATTTATTTAAGAGGCTCATTTAGGCTCACTCTGAGTATGAATGGATTTGCAAAGATGTAGGTGGAGCATATGAATCAGAGAATTAATTCCCTGACTTTTTTCTACAGAGCAGAATACACTTAAATATTCAGAACAGAGCATGCAGAATCAGCCAAGGTTTGTCCAGAATATCTAATTTTGTTTCATAAAAACAATATATCCCAGAATGATGAACAGCTGCAACCCATGCCTAGCATGGAATGTCTCTTGTGAGCACCCATAGTAGGGTACACCTACACTTCCTTTGAATTGCTTCCTTTGAACTGCTTTGTGCTCCAGACTCTTTAAAAGTGAACTCAGTCTCTTCTGCAAATATTTATTTATTTATTTATTTATTTATTTATTTATTTATTTATTTATTTATTTATTTATTTATTTATTTATTTATTTAATTTTCAGTAAAGCAACCATGTTAGAGCAAGTTTCAAGTCCAGCTGCGACTTAAAAAACAACAGGGTATAAGCTATTGAGAGCCAAAGCTCCCCTCAGTAGACAACGGAAATTTTGCCAGTCTTTAAAGTGTTATTGGAGTTTAGTCTTGTATTCTGCTTTTTCACACCAAGGCACTCTTGAAAGCGTTTACAAAACTTTTGATGATAAAATTGAAACATTACTTTAAAAAATCATCTTGAGTATTCTATACTAAGTATTTTATTCTTCCAGTGCTTTTAGCTTTTGTTTAAAAATATATATTATTTATAGGGATATTGAGCCTACTAACATCCTAGGAGAGGCACTTAGTCTGAATAATCTGCAAGGCCATCCTAAACAGAGTTACATCCTTCTAAAGACATTGACTTCAATGAATTTATATGGATTATAACTTCTTGGGATGGCACTTCTGGTCTGCTACTATTGTATACTGAAGTCACTGTAGTGCATTCCTAGAATCCAGTATAAAAATCTGTATAAAAATTAGCAATGGCTATATTTTGTAATACAAGCATGTCCCCATTAGATCACATGAAATTATCCACTCCTAAATACATAACCCAGAGGGCTAAAGATATCTAACTGTGGGTGGGTTCCTCATGCTTTTTAATACGGCACATGCTTAAAGAGATCTACCACTAAACAGTTCTTCTATTTAATTAAGCGAAATAATATCAAAGCCGTTTTTTGCATTTAAAATTCGTACTTAAACTTCTCCCAGATTAAGTGGGCTTAAACACTTGCTAGTCCTGACTTCAACAGCATTATAAAATACATTAGAGATTGAGAGGATAAAATTCTGCCATGTTAGGTTATAACCTAACTGCTATTTGCAGTTGTAAGGACTACTAATGGCACCGGGACAAGATTTATTACGGTAAAGACATCCTGCTTAACATTAGCCTTGTCATTCCATTAATAATGACTGCTTATGAGCCATCTCGGTGGCATCTTTGTTGTCCTGAAAACTTAAAACTCACAGCACAATTCTTTACGATGTGCTACATTGCCCCCTCTGGGTATTCCTGACCATTATCCCATTTGGTTATATTCAAAACTGCTGCCTCCTGAGAGAGCATTAGGGCTGACCTTTAACCTTGCAATATTCTTGGTTCAAACGGCGTAATAACATGTAGTGAATATTTACAAGCATACTTATACCCATAATAGAGTACTGCTGTGAACATTAGCACATATTTTCTGCTCAATCAGGCTTTGATGTAGAGCTTGCCTTGCACCCTGGAGAAAATGCAGTCCCCAATAAGCTGTGCTAGTGAAACACCCTTGAACCTAAACAGCTTACATAACATAAACTGACTAGATGCAGATTAGCAAGCAAACATATACATTTGAAATGTTGCAAGTCCCAGTAGCATGTTCCTAGGCTGCAGAATGTCTTAAAGAGTCTTCCCACTAGAGAAATAAGTGAGAAGGAGGTGTACTAACTTACTAACTACCTGGGATTGTAAGCAGCAGCTAAGTGGTTCACACAAAATACACGATCTTATCCATGCAAAGAAAATTAATAGCCATCAGCAATAATCACAGGCAAAAATATTTCCATCTTTCTTTATCTCGGTCAGCGGCTTCTGTTACGTGACGATTCCTCCTCCTGCCTTTACCAAGGCTTCCTCTTTTACACTTCTGAATACAAAATGAACAAAAATGCTAGCAGCACTTCTACAAACACAGTCCTCATTTCATAATCACTGTGCTAACTTGCTTATGTCCCCAAGACTAGAGTGTCCATGTAAATGGAACACCGATTTTTGGGACATTATTATAGTCAGAAACTTGGTACATAAATCAAAATTTCACTATAAGTGACCGTATGTTCCGTGAATGGCTTGGATACAGAGTACCAAATGGATTGTCTCCATCTTTATTAACCTGCTTGTGTCACTGAGTGGGCGGGGGAAGTATTTTGTGGCAGGAAAACACTCAGAAATAGAGTTGGTGGGATCCTGCAGAAAGTCTATTTTGGCTGATGCAGAAACTATGAAACTATCTCCCACAGGAAATATGATTGCCATTATTGCCATATGCATACTGACGTTGGTTAAATACTTAAAAAAAATCTGGATGTTTTTTGGAAACCTCTGAAGACTTTTTGTTCCTTGGAATTTGTCGGTTTTATTGCTGGGTTTGATTTTTAATTGTACTGTAACCTACTGTGAATAGCAAAACAAAATGAACTTTAGAGCAGTGGTCCCCAACCTTTTTATCACCGGGGACCACTCAACGCCTTTTACTGAAGCCCGGTGTGGGGGGGGGGGGTAGTTTACTCCTCTACTCTCAACCACTGCCCTAATGCTCTCTGATCGTATGGTAATGTTTAAACATCCCTTCAAAATAAGATACAGACACACCACAACTATGAACATAAGGAACATTTTATTTTCATGGAAATTTTAACTCATGACAATGACAAATCAATGGGAACCCTGAGCTTGTTTCTCTGCAATGAGATAGTCCCATCTGGGAGTGATGGGAGACAATGACACCCGAAGTGTGTTGTAAAGGGCCGGGGGGGATGAAGTAAAGGGCCGGGGGGGGGGGAAGGCGTCCTTTGGGGCCCACCTCCAATTAGTCGAAGGACCACAGGTTGGGGATCGCTACTTTAGAGTATAAGCACTCTTCCTCAGACTGCTTGCACTCGAAAGCTCACACCTTGAATAAATCTTTGTTGGTCTTAAAAGTGCCACAGGACTCTGATTTTGTTTTGTTGTCCTGCTTCAGACCAACACAGCAACCCACTTGAATCTACTGTGAATAGTCTTGGAATTGGAATTGAAGGGCAGTCTCTAGACATTCTAATAAAGTGTTGTGTGTATGTGTATGTGTGTGTGTGAGTGAGAGAGACACAGAGAGAGAGAGACAGAGACAGAGATAGAGAGACAGAGAGAGCACTCTCAAAAATATAATGGTGGAATTAAACCATCCACTCCTATGCCTTACTTTGGTCCTTGAAGCATTTTTTTTACAGTGCCCCTGACTTCAAATATTCGAGATGGACATGGATAAAAAACATTGAAGGCTAAGCAATTGAGCTTACCAGATGGGTAAAGAGGTTTCTGACCTAGATGGCCCAGGGTACTCAGATCTTGTAATGTTTCAGAAGTTGGGTTGGCCCTGGTTAGTACTTGGATGTGAAGTAAGGTGACCAGATTGTCCCACTTTTGGAGGGACATCTGGGGCACCTGGCCAATTGTACTTATGTTGAATGTAAAAATATATATATTACAATACAATGTTTGCGTTCCATGCGTTCTATGCAACTTTTTGTTGCTTCATATAGACCAAATTGTTAATCAAGAACCCCCCCCCCCCCGGTCAATGGTGTCTTGCTTTACCAATGTTAAAATCTGGTCACCTTAATGTGAGGCCACCTAGAAAGCCCAGGGTCATTCTGCAGAGGCAGCCAATGACAAACCACCTGTATATGTCTCTTGCTTTGTAACTTGATCATACTTTACAGACAGATAGAGAGACGTGGTTTAGGTTTTCTCAGCTATGCAAACTGTTTTTGTTTGAAAATAGATGCCTGCTCCCTGCTTGAGATTCTAGGAAAGGAGGGGAAAGCACATTCACATGCCAATTAATGCCTCCCTGTGCCCACTGTGTATGTGAGAACCTAGGTATAGGATACAGGCTTGCAATTGGGATGCAAAATTTCCCACCCTGGCACAAATACATGTTATTTCTATACCTGACTACTAAAGAGGAGAAGTAGACAACTGCATTAGTTATGGAACCGAGCTTCACGTTCATGTATATATTCCAGTTTTTCTGCATTGTATTAAGTTCCCCTTTACTATCAAAAATATGTCTGTCAGTGCATTATAATGTTGTCCTTCAACCATGAGCTATGACTCTTAGCTTGGTAACAGATCTCCCCTGCTATATCACGAACCCCTATAAAGCCACCATCAACCTCACAAACCAGGCCTTCCTGAGAACTGATTTTTGACAAGTAAAGCTTTGCAACTCTCTGGCAAGGTATACTGGGTAACTGTTGAGTTACCAGACTGTACTCAGTGATGACAGAAAGAAGGCATAGGAAAACTTACGCACTGAGGGGTAGTTGCTGCCCTTGCTTACACTATTATACATGTTTTGTGTTTCCTATCTTTTGGTTTGCTGATCAAGATCTTGAGCGTTACACCAGCAAGGTTTTAATTACTGCTTTTTGTCTTCCAGTTCCATGGTTGTGATGTCATGGGGCTGCCTCTTCCAGTGCTTGTAACTCAGCACGTCACATTCTGCCATGTGATGGTTAAAGGGGCCATACAGGCCATCTATACAACCCCCTGTTCAGTGTAGGATCATCCTAAAGCATCCATGAAGGCATGGAAAAGTCTGGCAAGTAGGAAACATGCATGCTCATAAAATTACAGGAAAAAATAGCCAAATGTCTCTCCTTGGACTTTGACATTCTCCTCTCCTTATTCTGTAGTTTGACTTCTTTGTTAGAAATGCTCTCCTCTGTTACTCTCTTATTTCTTTTCTAATGAACCACTAAAATTTTATTCATGAATTGATTCAATCTCCCCCTCAATGGCCTGTAACCTACAATGTTGATAAGTTAGCTCAAAGAAACATGCAAGAAAGGATAATACCACTATCTAAAAATATAGATTCTTCTTAGATTAGTGTTTGGCTTTGTTTGGCTTTAAAAAACGGCATAAGGAAATTATCTAGATGCTGTATCTGTTTTAATAAAAAACACTAGTAGTGTATGTCTTGACTGTTGAATTCTTCTTACAACAAAAGACCTTGCAGCCGATAAATATCAAAACAGATTTGTTATATTATTACTGCATTATTGGCAACAAAAAAAAGCCAACAAAAAACAAATCACTCTAGTCTCAGAGCCTGAGCAATTGCCATCCAGTAATAAATGGATGAGTCAGGTTAAGGATTTACTGCCACTGGGAGAAACACACAGTCGTACATACCATATTGTAGAAAAGAGAAGCTGGTTTGAAGGCTTGAAAATATTTCTGTCTTCCCCTTTCCACACCTTCCTTACAGCAGATTGCATTCCTGAGGAAAACTGTTCTCCCCCAGCTATATAATTGAGGACTAGTAGGGTTGCTAACCTCCAGGTGAGGCCTGGAGATCTCCTGGAATGACCGTTGACCTTCAGACCATAGTGATCAGTTCCTCTGGGGAAAAAATGACAGTTTCCAAGGGCAGATAGCCCCTCCACAGACACCACTTCCAAATCTCTAGGAATTTTCCAGGCTGGATTTGGCAACCCAAGTTAGGTTATATAGGACTCAGAAAAGACACAGCCTATCCTAACTCTTCCTTTCCACCTGCAAAATATTAATTCTGGTATAGGTTGTTTCCATTGTAGGTAAATCCATAAATAAGATACCAGACTCTTTGTGCTGAATTTGAGGATATCCATATGTCATTATACATACTATGACATTTCTGTATTCTACAGTTGAGCTGAATGGCTGATCTAATTATGTCTATAAAACATTTAACAAGGAGACTGATGAAAACCCTATCCCAGACTAGCTTTTACCTGGCCATGCAATAATCCTAGGCCTAAACAGTTAAATAAGGTGCTTCTTGTGGCGCAGGGCGGTAAGGCAGCTGACATGCTGCCTGAAGCTCTGATCATGAGGCTAGGAGTTCGATCCCAGCAGCCAGTTCAAGGTTGACTCAGCCTTCCATCCTTCCGAGGTTGGTAAAATGAGTACCCAGCTTGGTGGGGGGTAAAAGAGTAATGACTGGGGAAAGGAATGGCAAACCACCCTGCATTGAGTCTGCCAAGAAAACGCTAGAGGGCGTCACCCCAAGCGTCAGACATGACTCGGTGCTTGCACAGGGGATACCTTTACCTTTACCTAAACAGTTAAATGTAGGGCCTGTTCTAGGTAGTACTGTGTTCTAGATAGCACTGTTTAGTTATTCTTATTCTGTTTTGGAGTAGCTTGCTAAAATTTTGAATCAAGATCAGTTGCCTTCATGTTGGGGAACTTATTTGTCAGAGTTGCCAGGTTTTCAAATCTGGCAGTGTTGTGAAGGTATGGTCTAGGCCAGACACCAAAATACACGACCTGTCAAGAAAGTAAGGGAACAATGAGAAATATATCGGCCATTGCTGAATTTATGGGTGTGGGGATCAGGAATCTATGACTGCTTGGTCCTCCTTATCTGCTTCTATGGCTCTAACTGAGACCCCCAAGGCTGACAAAGGTTCAAATGCACAAAGATGATAACCTTTAGCCTCTTATATGGGTGGACACATGTCCAGTAGCCTCTCCTAACTCCCACACCTATTCCTGATTTGTATTTGTATAGCCATTTTGACCCAGCTGCAGGCAGCTTCTTAGAGGGGCTACCAAATGATATATAGGAGTATGCAATGCCTGGTTCATTTAACCCAAACCCTATAGAGCTTTGCCTGAATGCTACAGTATTGCCAGTAATATAGTGACATAATACAGCTGCACTGGAAATGACAACAACACATCACTGGCCATAATGTGGACAAGGTACCTATCTCCCATGGAGAACCTACGTCCAGCTGCCATTACAACCCTATTTCAAGTCATGCATGCTCTGTGAGGGCACCATTCCAGGTACAAGTTATTTAAAGGAGTATTTTAAATGTAGTTCATATCCTCATAAACTTTGGCTAATCCTCTGCAAGCTCAGTTTTAGCCTTACAATAAAGTCAACCCTTACACTTAGAAGTAACGTAGCTTTTAATTTTAATTGTAATGTCAGCAGATATGAGTCATGTTGCAAATTGCATCAGGCAGTATTAAGGATGCCAGCCTCCAGGAGGGATCTGGTGATCTCCTGGAATTTCAGCTTATCTCCAGACCACAACAATCAATTCCCCTGCAGAAAATGGATGCTTTGAAGAGTGGACTCTATGGCATTGTACCCAATGAGTTCCCTGCCCTCCCCAGGCTCTATCCCCAAATCTCTAGGAATTTCCCATCCTGATTGGGCAATCCTACCTTGTCCCCCACTCGTGGCCAGGGGGAACTTGCATTGTGAAGTATTTGATGGAAATATCTATGTGACCCCCCAAAATTATACAAGTCCTCATTTTCACATAGGTTGGCATATAGTCAATGAACTGAAACCAACAGTTTCAGGAAGGAAAAACAGTGTTTGTGTGCGTATGTATTTTGTAAATCAAGGCCTGTCTTTCTAGACTTTCCGGTGGAAAATCATTTGTAAGTGGCATGTTATTAAACTTGTACACTGAATATTAACAATTCCAAAGAGAGAAGATGTGTGCATAATTATCATTTTTGAACTGTCAACAGGAATTAAAACTATATCTAGTAGGGCTATCATACATCCAGGGTTTAGAGAAGGGAAAACCGTCTTGCTATATTTGGAGGGACACTCTGTGTGCGTGTGTATGTGTGGGGGGAGTTAGTGAACATAAATATAGGAACTTGATAATTACTTGGGACCCAATTAATATCAGAATGGTTGCCATTATTCTCAGAGGACTACCATTTCATCTAGCATGCAGGTGTACTTTGCAACAGCAGATCACTCTGATGAAAGACTGCGAGAATTTCAATGACACCTTGAGGGATCTTATGAATAAAATATCAAAAATGGACATCTCCTTTGTATATGGAGATTGTAATGCAAAAATGGAAACAGGTTTATAATGTATCCAAGATAAGATGTGTGTTATCTGTCTCAGAGATAGACAGACAGACAGTGCCAAGTCAAAGTTTTTAATAATGAGACCTTTTTGCTTAAAGTCAGGTTCTATCAGAGTTCTACAAGAAAGGCTATCCTAGTGGAATAATACCACATCTGTAGACAGACTAGCTGGTGGTAAAGCAAAGCAAGAAACAAAACAAAAATTCCTAAGACACCCCCCCTCCCCAATATAGAAAATTGACATCTGGAAGATTTAATATGGTTTTCTAAAGTTGCCTGTTACATAGTACGCATACCATATCATTAAGCCCAGTTAAAAAGTGACAGCGCACCCATAAAGAGATGGAGACAAACAAAAATACCATCATGCTTCTGTTTCTCATTCAGCTCATATTTCTCCCTGCTCTTTCTCTTCTACACCCATGTTCTCCATTTGTGCAAATATTTTTAAAAATATTTTGTCTCAGTATTTTGCTTGCTTTTGACATCAGTATTTTAACATTCTTTCCCATATGCAAATCATAGGGCAAGTTAGGTACCTTGGGCGTGGGTAGACCGCAGTTTTTTCTGTTTAACTGTCCATAATCCATTAATATTAGAGCTGAGTCACTGACTACAAGCCACATTAACATTCTGACACCTTGTGTGAAATCCACAGATGAACACAGAACAGATGAGCAATAGGTGATTTATCCTTATTAGATTGAGGCACTAATAATACCTGTCCATAAATCCCTACTAACACCTGCCCCTCTGTGGAAATTGCAGTTCTCATAGGAAAAGAGTAGGAGTAGAAGAAAGATTCGGTGACATCTCTGTGGCCTGTTTTAATCACCATTTTGTGTCATCTCCATTATGTAAAGAGTACCTTTCTGGTATTCTCTCAATAGTTTTATTGCTTTAAAGTAGTAGGATTACATGGGAGTATCCTTCCCGCTCATGAAAAGGTACTTTAAAATTATTGAAAGACTAGGAATTTTTCTGTTCTTTATAGGAACCAACCTGGCATTTATTAGCGTTTGTAGGACATGAGGCATGCTGCCCATCCACATGATCAATCAACATGTGGACCACTTCAAAAACCTTTGATAATCCTATACCTATATCAGGCACCATCTATGTATTCTAAAAAATGTTTTGTATTCTTTAATATTGGAATTAAAACTAATCATATGACAAAATCAGGTTAACATTAGTCAACATTGGTTTCAATAGGAAACTCCTTAAGACCTGTAACCCTTTTCTACTACTTCTGTTAGGATGAAAATCTCAGTGATTATAGCATTCCCCCAAAAAATTCTCGCACAGATTTCCTGCTCCATTGATAATTCAAGTTCTCTATGTAGTTTATGCTCTTTATCTTGACAGGGTACAGGATATGTATGCACTTGTAATGTATGCACTATTGTGTGTGCCTGAGATTTCGAATGTATAGTATTCAGAGTTTGGACCTCTCCACACATTTATACACTTAATGACTATCTGCATAGGGATATGTAAAAAAAAACAATAGAGCTCTTTAGCTAGTTTAATAGTGTTGGTCTACAACAGAACAGTGAGATTCAAGCCCAGTAGATGGGGGGGGGGGGATGATAAACTTTCAAGAGTCAAAGTTTTCAGATGAAGGGAACCTTGAGTCTTGAAAGCTCATACGCTGAAAAACGTACACCCTGCTCCAAATCTAGTTGGTGCTGTGAAATCTAAGGTGCTACTGGACTCAAATCAAGCAATAGACCCTGTTAGTATTACATATTGTCACCAACATTTCTTTTTTTTTCCCCCATGGTAACTGAATGCCATGTGTTCTTGCTCCGTGGGTGGACTGCGGTGGCCCACTAGAGAAGGACATCCGCAGACTGTTCCTTCGCTACAGCCACACCTTCCATCTGTGCTGCTTGCCAAAGCAGGTTGGATAAATCGACACAGGCCTTCCTCTTAGCAAGAGAGAACAAACACGTCTGCTCGTTGCAGGTTTGGTTTTGATAACTCCAGAAGGTGTTGCTGGTGACCCTGCTGCAGCTGGTCAGAGGTCCAACAGGTGTGGTGTAGATGCTGGGACCCGGAGCAGGCCTTGCGGTTGCGGGGGCTTCGGCCCTACGCAGTCGGCTTCCCTTGGCATTCTTGCTTGGAGCACTGTGCAGGCTTCCACCTGTCCCCGTTGTGGCTATGGCAGATGTTGCACTCATCCACTTTCACTTCGATGCCAGCCAGAATTATGGTGGTGCCCGCAAAGCAGTTTGGACGGTTGGGGGGCTGCAGTGCTGTTGTTTTGCTGTTCGGAGATCCCCTCTCAGATAACAACTCGTCACCAACATTTCTTGTTCTCCCCTAGTTCCATTTCAGTGCTACTTCCTATTAAAGTATTTAGAACTCCAATTATTCAGAAGTGGAATGTTTTGTTACATTCAATAACTACAAGGTAATGAATTTGCAGATTTTAAAAAATTTTGTGAAGGAAATGTCCATGGGTTACAAATTATGTTAGCCTATGAAAATATTTTACTTGATAGCTGTGCTTTACACCTTGCTCTCAAGAATGCTGGTGACTTAATTAACCTTCTTGTAGATGTGGCAGTTAAAGGATACATTTCACCTTGCATCTACATCTCTTTTCCAGTCATCATATACTTAAATTGCAAATTCCCTTGAACTGTAACCCAGTGTCTTATAGCTCTTGGTTCTACATTTCCCTGTAGATATTCTTCCTTCAAATGTGTCAGATCTGTAGTATGAGGTTGCTTCCAAAAAGGTATAACTATATTAAATCATAGGGGGGGAAAGAGATTACATTTAAACAATATGTAGGGTTTGATTTCGGATCACAAAAGTCACTGAAATAAAAAGTAAAATGTACCCTTAATTCATTTCTTTTGAAGAGAAGTCACAGTACAGACTACAATACACACAAGTGTATTGTGGTCTGTATTGCGACTTCTCTTCATGAGAAATGTGTATTGTGCTGGGTTGTACAAATGACTAAGTCTTCCACCCCATAAAGCCTTCCACTATTCCTGTCTTTGATTGGCTGAATGTTTTGGATGTATAGCAAGAATTCTAGATATGTGAAATGATACTACAGGAAAAATCAGGGTATATTCTTTCACTGTATTCTTGTGATTTACACTTAGAGAAAACCCATAAACAAAGACAACCTGGGAATATGTGCCTGGAGAAGCCAACAGTAAATGGTGGCAGCAAGGGAGTGATTAACATTATGCAATATTTGATTCAAGTTTCTACCTTTTCAGTTATTGATTAAAAGCAAGGGGAACATTAATTTGTGGACTGCTAAGAGTGAGACATATAACTATCCCCCCCCCATATTTAAAGCACTGACAATTCCAAAACCAAAGTCACACACTGTTAGTGATGTTATTATGATATTCTATACTGAGAAAATCTCTCTCATCTATTCAAACTTGTTGGCCAAGTTAAGAATAGATCTGGTGTTAGATATGTAAGAAACACTAACTTCTACTTTTGCTAGGGATAGATTCAGGTTGTTTTTACCAATTGGGAGTATGAAAGCTACCCTTGGCTCTTGCAAGGGATGCAAGTCCCTAGGTGGGTCTTAGGGACCTCCTGGAATTATAGCTCATCTCCAGGTGACAGAGATCACTTCTGCTGGAGAAAATGGCTGCTTTGTAGGGAAGACTCCAGAGCATTAGGCTCCATTGAGGTCCGTCCCCATCCCAAATCCCATCCATTCCCAAGGTTTCCAGGGATTTTCAACCCAGAGCTGGTAAGCCTGGCTCATGCCCAGCTTGTCTTTCAAAATCATGCTGGGATGATTTTGACCATTAATGCCCCACTGATTGAGTGGCTTTCCCTAACCTTTTGAAAGCAGTTATTATGCCTGTGCTCTAAAAAGCACAGGACAGATGCTGGTTTAATCTGCTATAATAAAGTATACTGAACAAAGGTGAACTTTCGGGTAAACAAGAAGAAGAAGAACAGTTGTTTTTTATTTCTGCTTTTCACTACCCAAAGGAATCTCAAAGCAACTTACAATCGCCTTCCCTTCCTCTCCCCAAAGCAGACACCCTGTGAGGTAGGTGAGGCTGACAGAGCCCTGATATCACTGCTCAATCAGAATAGATTTTATAGTTAAACACCATCGTGATTGAAATAAAAAATGTTAAAATTAAGTGTTAAAATTAAACTTTTGTAATAACTGAACTTTGTGAACATTGTGAACCAAAGTTTGTGGAATGAGCAGGCATTGTGAGGAAAATGAAATTGTGCATTTCCTACTTTTTTTTTTTAAAACAGACCCTTGAAGTTACAAATTTTATAGTCAGGGAAGAGTTAGCAAGATAATCATGACTACCTGACAGTGACAGTGTGACATAGATTCTGCTTTATATTGTCATTAGTTTTAAAATACACACCAAGAAATAAACTACAATAATCAAATACACTAAAACTAGTTTTGTTAGCCTTCCTCATAGCAAAACCATCAGAAAGTTCATCAAAATTTGTTGGTCTAAGTGTGTCACTTTCAGTGTACAAAATCCTTAATACAAACAACCTCCCTTTAGACATTGTAGCCCTTAAGAGAGCCAGTTTGGTGTAGTGGTTAGGAGTGCGGACTTGTAATCTGGCATGCCAGGTTCGATTCTGCGCTCCCCCACATGCATCCAGCTGGGTGACCTTGGGCTCGCCACAGCACTGATAAAACTGTTCTGACCGGGCAGTGATATCAGTGCTCTCTCAGCCTCACCCACCCCACAGGGTGTCTGTTGTGGGGGGAGGAATGGGAAGGTGACTGTAAGCCGCTTTGAGCCTCCTTCGGGTAGGGAAAAGCGGCATATAAGAACCAACTCTTCTTCTTCTTCTTCTTAATTAATTTTGAACTCTTTTGCATCTTGAAAAAAACCTCTCTCCCAAACACTTAGTGACCATTAAGCTAAGAAATAATCACAAGATTGCTTCCACATTAGGGAAGGCCTTCTGATTTTTTCTTTGTATATAATTTGATAAAGATTTGTATGAGATAGGCATGCTTCTGTAGGCTCTGTCTCACGTGAAAGTGCAAAAGTTCATCAGTAATTTTCAGGTCAACATCTTCTGGGTATGGAAGACATTTGTATACAGTAGCTCTTCTTCTTAAATTGGCTTGAAGTGCATCAGTACAGGAATAAAAGATCTTGAAGAGCTCTTCCAAAGCATCACTTCCATAATTTCCTTTCCATTTCCTTACTATTTGTCTCCTTGTGACAGCTCTGTAGCTAACATTTGGCAAGGTGGCTTTCCCTTGTTACTCAAGCTCATCAAAATCTTCTCTAATTTTCCTTTAAAAATCCTGAAGTGAACTGTACAAACTTGCACAAGTACTCAATAACAGTTCTTATTTCTGAATGGCTTTGCTGACCTTGTGAAAATGACCTAACACATGTGTCCAAAATGCAGCATAACGGCAAATTCCAGTTCTTCCATTTTCTGCAAAAGAATGTTAGCTTTATTGTTATTATTTATTATTGGCCATATACCGCCCCTCTCAGCCAGCCGACTCTGGGCGGCTCACAACAATAAGCTTGAAGTCAGATATATCACCCTTATTAACATCAGAGGACAAATGACTTTAGGATATAAGTGATAGCACTGTAACTTTCCAAAATAGCTTCTGTGGCTTTTCCATGTGCCACCCACCTAAGTGTTTGACAAATATTTAGGCACTTTTGACTTAGGTTGCAAAAGTGATTTTAGAATTACCCATCTCTTTGTGGAAAAGAAGGTATCAATTTCATTGATCAAACCAAAACAGTTCATCAGTGCATCAAGGCAGCCTTCAACAGCCAAACAACCCACCCAATTTAAAGAGTGACCCGTGCATGGAATAAATTACTGAAGGGTTGTTGAAAGCAGTGTGCTATGGCAGCATGTGTAAGAAAGGCCTTTGGCAGTGTCAAATTTATTATATACCTTAGCTGGAGCCCCCCTAGATCTTGAGGCCCTAGGTTTCCGCCTACTTTGCCTATTGGTAAATCTGGCCCTAGTTCAAGCTGGCTACAAGTGGAGGAATGGGGAACTAAACCTGGTTCTATGGATTAGAGTCTGCCACTCTTAACCACTACTCTTAACCATTCTTACCACAGAGATGACATGTAGGCTCATGTCATATAAGGAAGAACAATCTTTCAAGTATGTTCTCAGTGCATTATGAATTTTTATTTATTTATTTAGAATATTTCTTGGCCACCTTTTAATTTTATATCTGGAAGATGTAATTGATAATAAAATGCAATACAGTACATAAAATACATTAAAAATTAATATTTTAAACTGCCAGTAGGCAGGAGAACTAATCAAATGCTGTTATGAATAAAACTGTCTTCAGCTGCCTCCTATAGATCAAGAGTGCAGGGGCCTGGTACTCTCCATGGGGAGGTTGTTCCATAATTGTGGGGCTGCTCCTAAAAAGTCTTCCCAATTGTGTTGCAGATAGGACACTTATAGCAGAACGTGGACAACAGTAGCTAGAAACAAGAGCATGGTTGGTCACATTTGGATACTGGCTTTGGATACATTTCCACCCACAGCCCCATCCACTGTTACCAGATTTACTGAGAGACTCAACTTTCCACAAAGGTTTTAATAAAATGGTCCTTCAGAAATTACATATGGGATTAGATATTTCCTTTCTGGTTACACAGGAGGAACATACAGTCAGGAAACAAATAATTCAGAGGTCGGAGGATCTGGATGCTCAGTCCTTAGCCTCAACAACTACAAGTATATGCTCTCGGTGGCATTGGGGTGCATTGCCAAAATACATATATATGTCCCCATATTTACAAACATTAGATAATCCATCAACCCAAAGCACAACTTAACATCTTCCCCTCAAATGTAGTGAAACGTTGATTCTTACAAACCCGTTTTGAGGAAAGACTGTGCTTTCATGAATATAGTAGAGTGCCATATACTCTGGCCAATATGCTATTTGATAGTGTTAAATTTTTAAAATGCCATCAGTTCCTCTTGGATTATTTTAAGAAATGTAAATTGGATGAAGATGAGAAACTCACTGTAAGCAAGAGGAGAACTCAACCCATATTGTGAGGATAGCTACGTTTCTGTTAGAAGTTTCTAGAGAAAACCTTGTATATGAAATGACTAGTGACTAGTTAATTTAGAGAGTAAGTGGACTTATAAATTGGTATCCTGTTTATTGTATTGCCATATGCCCACTCCATTGTGTTATTACTGAATTTAGCAACTATGCCAATAAAGGTATTCTAATCTGAACTGATCCTAAAAAGTCTCTCTCTCATGTACCCACCTAATGAGCTTCTTTGATGAATGGAACAGTCAGCAGGGTGTCTCCTTGTTACCTTAGTTCCTGGGTAGGGGCCATATGGAAAGAGATGGTCCTTCAGATACCCTGGTTCCAAGCTATGTAGGGCTTTAAAGGTTCAAACCAACATCTATGCGGGCCTACCCTTGTCCCTGACTTGGAAATTGCAATTGGTACAGAGTGCAATGGCACGGGTCCTTACCAGGTCTTCCTGGAGGGCTCACGTTCAGCTGCTATAAACAACTTAAACAGCTTCATGGGTTACCAATTTGATTCCTGATCAGGTTCAAGGTATTGTTTTTGACCTTTCAGGCTTTACATGGCTTGGGCCCTACTTACCTTTGGGACCACCTGCCTCCTTATGCCCCCTGCAGAGCACTCCACTCTGTGGGTATGAATTTGCTGAAGGTCCAGGGGCCTCAGGAGGCGTCCCTGGCCTTGACTTGGCCCCTGCCTGGTGGAATGAGCTTCCGGATGAGTTGCAGGCCCTGTCAGGACTCTTTGAGTTCTGCATGGCCTGCAAAATGGAGCTCTTCCACCAGGCATTCGGGTGAGGCCCCTGGGCTATGTGACCGGGTCTCCCCCTCCCTCTCTCCCTCCTAGCCCTGCTCCTTCTTGCACGGTATTAGACTGTGTTGGGGGCTTATACCATACCATTCTGATTACCAGTCATCCATCCAAGTATGGTGCTCCGAGGCAAGGGACAGGATTTTTTTTCAGTTAGCTGGATATTGCCATCTTTTGTGGATGTGATGTGTTTTTAAGGGGTTTTTACCATATGCTTTATTGGTTGTTATGTGATTCTTCTTTTTTGTAAAACACCATGAGCCAGTTCTCTTGGAACATGAGGTATAGAAGTGTAAACATAAATAAATAAAATAAAAATCTTGAATTGAACTTGAGAGCTGATTAGAAGCCTGTAATTGCTATAGGAATGACATTTGATTTGATATCAAAAGAGCAATGGATTAACCCATATCACTGACTCCAGAAAGCCAAGGGTCTTTGGAGGTACCAAGTGTTAGAGATCTGAAGAGGAGGATGAGGACAGTATAGATGAGAACAGGATTTGCTTTTCAGTAGCAACTGATGACAGCAACTGTTAGGATACTGGTGCAAAGTGCTGCCATCCCAGTTTGAATTGTCTCCATTTCCTTCTCCAAACAGTGGTTCTGGTGCTTTATCCATTGCTCTCCTAAATTGAACCATTCATGTTTACAGTATGTGTTATTTTGTTTTCCTGCAAATGAACTTAAATTGAGAAATGACTACCATAGGCTCTCATTAACTGCTTACAAATAGTCAAATAAGACACGAAAATGTCTTTTATCATCTGTTATTGGGGTCCAGGTGTTACCAGAGAAATGAGGGTTTCATTTTTGCCGCGACAGGAGCAAAAAGCCTTTTTACAGAAAAAGAACGAAAAAGGCCCCAAATGTCTTGTGGCTTCAGCCCCACAGAGCTTAATGCACTCTGGCTCAAGAGAGCTTTATCTCTTGGCAGCTTCTTTTCTTCCCAAAATGTGTCTGTTCATCAGCGGTTTTAAGCAGATAAAACCATTACCACTACACTCTTCAGAAACTCTTTGTGATTCCTAATTAAAACCTTTGTCTGAACACAAAATAATTAATACATAAAAATGAAGTGCAAGGAAAGAATAGACTGTGAAACTAGTCTCTCAGTTGTATATTTAAACAATATTTAATCATTAGAGTAGCACAGTGATTGCACTTTTGGAAAGAAAACAAGCACAGCACTTCATGTTTATTTAACACTTTGACTAGTTAGTTCTTGGAGGTATGAAATGAGGCTTATAGAGTGCCGGAACAGTAAATCATATGTTCTGGAGAATCAGTGGGTCTTTAAAGAGAAGTGTCATTTTAAACATGAACAGTTCATTGGGGCCCTAGGATATAAAACTGATGCCTTATAACCTTGACTGTTTATACTGAAAGACAAGAAGAGGAAATAAAAATAAGACTTTAAAAAATATACTGTCACAAGGATATCATTGTTTCTAGTTTCAGACTAAATACTGATGGATGTGATCATTTCTATGCATCTGGGAGATGAAAACAAGGTGGGAGAAGTAAAATTGCTGGGGAAATCATTTATTGGGCCAATTTTTGGTGCAAAGTAAGAAATAACATAGCTTTTCTTCTGAGTTTTTATTTAGGCTTTGGTAGAACGGTTCAATCAAATACTTAAAACTGAGAAATGGAAAGCAGAGGGCTTAGAGAACCTGACTTTTGAGAGTTGGTCCATATTACCTTTCAAAGCCCTACAGATACATAAGATGTGAGTTTGAGGAGAAATTGGGAGGTGCCTTAATCAGAACCATTTCTTTATACTCGAGTACAATTTTGCAATGCTATGTATTTATAATAATGGACACTAGAATAGCTCATTTCGCCTGTATCTTCTGCAGTTTAGAATATTTGCTATCATTATTTGATCTTTTCCCAAAGAAGCATTTGCACACTTATGTTTGCATTTTTGTATTTATTATTTATAGTGGGAAATAAGATATATATAATAACCATTAAAGGTGGTTAAATTCATTCATATATTATGCTCAGAAAAAATGATCCCCCCCAATGGTGGCCAATCCAGCTCAAATTAAGCTCATTTAACTGTCATATTTTGGTTGGAGAGATTACCGCAAGCAATGAAAGGTAAAAATGATTATCTTTGGCTGGATTGTATTCAAATTGACCCAGGTATCTGTCAGGTGAGGAGAGATGTCAACATTCCATCCAGAACAACTAGTGAATGAGAATAAACCTTTATAGCAGTTTTAAAGTGTTTGGGTAAAGTGATCCAGAAATCTGCTAGTTTTGTTCATGCAGAAGGCATTGCTGGCCTGAACTTGAGACATTCCTTGGTTTTTACTGCCCTGTGGTCTTCAGGATTTTCATTTCATGTTATAGAACCATGGTACCCTTAATATCTACTAGAAGAAATTGTACAAGCAATAGTTTTAATTATAAATCAGGTATTAAAAGGGGGCAGAGGAATAAAAGAGCAGTTTGACATATGGCCAGCAGATACCAATTTATAAAGAGTTGGCACTGTGGGAATTTCATTTCTGTAGCCCCATCTGAAAATTTAAGATGTTGGCATTAGATTGTTAATCCACTCAGTTTGAAGAGTAATAAATTATTTCATACTGCAAAGAAAATGCACATTTACAATCATTCCTTTTTTCCTTAATTGTTCCCTTTAAGATATAAAATGAACCATGGATATCAGGTGACAGATAAGGTACACCAGAAAGCTCTCTGCTGCATTGCAGCTCAACAAGGAATATAAAATTAGAATATGTCATTTCTTAAGAGTAGGAACCAGCACCCATGCCTACTCTTTCAGTATGGCATTTGTTAAGTTTGTTTGGGGTTCAGTCAAGAGATTGTACAAGAGCACAACTATGTTGTGGAGGCAGCTGGTCAAAAGAAAGAAGGGTTGCAATCCAGTCATACGTCTACCAGCACTTGCTATTGATTTCAGAAGTCAGAAAGGTATACACGAACCTTCAGCACTTCATGAACATTAATGGGAAATACCTTGTAGTGCTAGTCAATCAGTATGATAAAACAATATCACCCCACAGGTAACCAAGATAAAATCCACAATTTGGATAGAAAAATATTTAATTTGCAGTCTCTTGATGGTCAGAGGGTAGCCTAAACGTGCTACTTCAGCTAGGACAAAATAGGAATGGAACTAGATTTTTCTAATTAAATATCTGAGGGCCCTCCACTCTTCTGTGATCTGCAGGCTGAAGACTTGTGGTTCTAAAATGGACAGTGACACCCATATTACCATAGTGAAGCTGGTGGAGGGGGTGAGACACATCAGATTGTACAGTGAATGGAAACAAACTGCACAGTTAGGGTTGCCAGGCCTCCTGCTATGGTGGGAGATATCCTGCTGGAAGCACTCTTTGCTTTGAGTGGGTGGGAGGGAAAATGACTTCATAGATGTTAGTACATAGAACCTCTAGAAATCTCTAGAAACTATATGGAGTGGGTCCTCAATGTGATTCCCACATGCATGGTGTCATCTGCTGACTACCGAGAGTTTTTAGAATGTATTTAAAGCTAGATGGAGATTTTTCCCAGCTGGGTTTCTAACTGGCCACTGGAGATCTGATTGGGGAGCAGATGTTATTTTTTTTTAATGATTCAGCAACTGATGCCACCACAGCACAGGATCTTCACTGCATGACTAAAGATAAGCTGTGTGTAATTGACAATATTTTTAAACAATATGTTCATTTAAAAAGGCATCTTAAGTATAGCTTGTGCCTGAAATGCTGAAATGTTACTATGGCCCATTATGCACGATGGCAAATATATGGGGAAAAAAGCCCCGCCGTTCCCTGTGTATGCACGGGGGAAGGGCTCCCCCGGTGCAAGCTGGCTGCGGCGACGCAACAGAGCCACACATGCAACATGGGGCCAGAAGCACTGGGAACGCTCCACTGCCACAGCAGCAGCGGCAGGGGGATCGGGGGCATGGGGCCCCCACTGCATGATGGTGGGGGGAGGAGCCAAGCCTGAAATCCCAGCTCCTCCAATTATGCACAGGGCTAGCCCGACCTAGCCCTCGCCTGCGCCCACGGCAGATCCCGGCCTGTGGAAGAATCCACATTTTCTGTATCTGGATCTTCTGAGGGCCTGGGTTGGGCCAGGCCTCGGATGGTGGTGACAACATGCATAATCAGGGATTTTCCCCAAAGCCCTGTCATCGCCATTACAGGCATTCCAGCCCGTGCATAATCGATCTATTAGAGTTATTCATATCCTTACTTCCTTTTGTGTTTGGCTCAGCCTCCTGTAGCAGCCATTTTGTGGTTGGAATCACTACCCTGCGACAAAGTTCCCAAGTGCCTACAGGCTCAAAAATAATGGGGATTCCTTATCTATAGTTTTACCCTATGGTTTCTAGCAATCATTAGAGCTACTTCAAGTCAGGTTTTCAGAGGAAGTGACATGCCATCATTGCATATCCCATATCCCTCTCCCCAGTCAAGGTCAGCCTGGCAGCCTAGGCACAGGCCTGAAGATAAAAAGCCAGAATGGACATAAATAAATCTTTACCAGGAAGGGAAGGAACATGAAGTTGCGAGATATCACTGCATCCTGAGTACAATGATTCTAAGCATTCTATATGTTTTTTACCCCTCAGGTATTACTGAACCTTCCCTGACTTCTTTGGGGCCTCTGTAAGTTCACTGTCTTCTGTTAAAAATAACTGCATATAGTTATCCCCCCTCTTGGTTTTGCTAAGCATCCCAAAACTCATAGCTTTGCTTTAACAGAACAGGCAATAAATCTATATAGTCCTGAGTGTCCTGAAGAAAAAAGCTAGATTAAAAAAAGAGAGAGAGAGAGAGAGAGAGAGAGAAAAGAATATATAATTGTACTAAGATGCCTTTCCTTTTTCAGCCAGGGCTTTCTATGAGACCTCTATGAGTCAGCGAGCAAAGGTGATGATTGTATTACATTTTCTTAAAATCTGAGAAAGCTGTTTGTTGCATTTTTAATCTCTGATGAATGGATCATTGAAACGCCTCCCAGTTATTAATCTTTGGCAACACGACCCTTCAATTAGCTGTAATAATTGCATTGTGGACCACTGAGTACCTGCACTATTAATAAACATCATAGGGTTAATACTGGTTCATTTCACTTTATTGTCCATGGTATTTACTACTTGGTGAATGAATTTCTGCTTAATTATACAAAATCATGTGGCATTCACTTTTGATTAATGTGTGAAATTGAGACAGATTTTGTTAGGCAAATATTTATGATGTATAAAGAGGTATTAACTGCTAAAGCAGTTTCATGTTCTATGTGAACTCGCTTTGACTATCAAATTTAAACTATCAATATAAAATGTATTGCTTCAGTTTTTTTAAGTAGCCAAATAATTGAATAAATATTGATTCATATTGATATAAATGGGAAAACCTTTGTGCAATCCAAATTAAAGATCTCAGAACTCTCCTCATGTTTTCTGACCTTCAAGATGGATAGTAAAAAACAATGCACTACTTTAACTCACAGGTTATATTTAACCCACTGTTGTATAGCAGAGGGCTGGCACAGAAGGGTAGGTATGGTAACAATGACTGAATCATAATCCCTTATATTAAGACTTTTCTAAATGGCAGTGTCTTCCAAGGTTTCAAGTTAAGGTCTTTCCCAGACGTCATACCTGAGAGAACAATGCTGAATCTGGAACTTTTTGCATACGAGTGTGTGAGCTACTACTGAACTTCTCAATGACTCCTTCTACTTGACAAACAAATTCTTTGAACACAGTATTTATTTGTTTGTTTGTTTATTTATTTAGATTTTTATACCGCCCTTCCCTACAGCTCTGGGCGGTTAACATAAAACATTTTGGAACATTTACATAGAACACTATCAAAATCAATATAACAGTATAACAATAACAACAACACAACAACTAGAACAGCACTTCATCAATAACTTTGACACTCCCTCAGCAGGTTCGATCTCTCAGTCTGGAGGAGACCTGTAGATGTTATGGGTCAGTTGGCCCCACCAAATGCCTGGTGGAAGAGCTCCTTTTTGCAGGCCCTGCGGAATTGTGGAAGTTCCGGCACTAGGTCAAAGCCAATAAGTAAGTACATTAAATTATTATATTCATTATCCCCCCTTCACCCCAAGAGCTCAAGGTAGTGTATAGGTTGTCCCCTTTCCCTATTTCACCCTTTCAATATTGCAACATTTTTCACCATTTACTCGAAGGGTAAAACAACTAGTTCAAGATTTATGCAAGGTGGCCTGAATGTTGTGCCCCAGTAGCATGTACAGTGTATAGTTTGCACAGATACATTCTGTGAGAAGCTCCATTATGGCCATCTTTTCATTTTAATAGTATTTAAGTGTAAGGGCATTAATCCATATCATGGCATTCCAGAGCTGGCATTTCTTAAGCATTAACATCTTGCATACAAAAGCTGTAATACCTCATCACTTATCAGTGTGACATAAATGCACATTTTTATACTCTGTCTAATTATCCAATGCTGCAACACTATTTATGTTTCTGTCAGCTATAGAGAGATTTCATTGTTGTACAATACATTTTAAATTCTAAAATACTCTGTTTCAAAACCAAGTCTAAAAATATGTTCTGCAACTTGACATATTTCTAGGTTTCCAGGAAATGTATTTAAAATATGTGAACATTTAAGGTAACAGGAGTGGAACTGAACTGACTTTTTAATAAAGGATTGCCAAAAGGCGGAGCTGATCTTTGGCAGCGCAGTGCCTGATGTTAAATGGATTGCACACACTCTGAAATGAATTCAGAAACTCTTTGAGTCTCATAAGCTACTCTTATCTATTTTATCCATCTGAGAAACTTTGCCAGATTTGCTTCCCCAGTCCTCCGGGAAATGTTATAGAGGAAAGAGGACCCATTGTGGGCTGCTTTTGTCCTGTGGAAAGAATGCTCTTCTCCTATGACATCTGATGTCAATTGCAAGGCTTGCTCAACAGTGACTTCTTGGCCGGAGAGTATGACCACCAGACTCATTGCAGCCCTAAAAAGACAGACACTGAGGAAGCAGTAGGGCTATATGGTGTGGTGGGGCTGAGAACCTTTTCCATATTTGTCTTCTAGAAGTGCCACAATGATAAGGTGCTCCTTGGACTCCTGCTATTATTATTTTTGTCTCATTAAACAATACTTGTGAAACAATTCTTGACCCCTCCAACTACCACCCAGTTTTGTATTTGGTATTTCTGGGGAAGGTAGTGAAGCAGGCCATGGTGGACCAGCTCCTGGCATTTGGGGAGGAAACTTCAGCCCCAGATCCATACCAGAGCTTTGTAAGTGACCTGGGGGCTAATAGTAGGTAGGAAAGCGGAGAATAAGTGCTTCAAAACATATTCATTGTACATATGGATCTGGAAGCTTTCACTATCTCTCCTTCCCTTGTTGCAACAGTCGTGCCACTCAGCTTGCTGTCTCTATTGGTTGCCAGCTTTGTAGCTCATTCTCACCTTAGTCCAACTATATTCTCCCATCTGACCTCACCTAGGATTGTTATAGATATCTCTTCCCTGGCACTTTCTTTGTAGAGAATCATTCTCTTAATTCTTTTCTTGGTTCTTATTCAGCCAGGTAGGAACAGTAGATTAATACTTCCTCCTCCAAACTGTATAAGAATGCAAAAAGCAAAAAAGTTTAACAAAGTGAAACTCTTATGAAATTGAAGAACTGAAAGTCCAAATGGATGTTGTTCTCACTTTCATTTAACTGTGTTCCCTAGACTGTCTTCTCTCTAGGTCCAAAGTCAGGGACACATCTTGATTCTAAATATTTAAATGTATTTTATAGTGCTCCTGGGAGTAAACTAGGGGGCTTTTCGCACGCCTTCAAAATCGCACAATGGTTGCCAATTGAAAACGCTATTGATTTGCCGTTATGCACAACGTTGTTGACAATCTGCCACACACCTGAAACCGATTCGCAAAAAGCGCTTCCTTGTAGCGCTTTCAGGGAAATCCCCAAAAGTGGATTCACCCTCCGGAAAGCGATACACTCCTGCAACCAATCTGCAACACTAGCGAAAAAGACCTGTGCGTTAACATTGTTGCGGTTTCTACAAAGTCCCTCTCCCTGGCTCTCTCCTCTGATCTTCCGGCGAAGCGATCGCCATTTTTTTTTCTCAGAGCGAGCGGGGATAAACGCACCAGCGAGCCTCTTTCTGTTTAGAGGCTTCCCCGGCTTCAGTCCCTCCCCAGAGTCACTAAGCACAAACAACACTTTGGACACAAACAACAGAGAAGCCCGTTTGCTGATGTATTTTCCCTTTATTTTTTACACGAAAATCGGGCCCGTGAGAGGGGGGGGATTTTTTTTTTCACTCGGAGGGAGCGTGGCAACGATCAAACGACAGCTCAAACACACCGGGCAGCTGGATGGGTCTCTCCGTTGCAACGAATCAACACAGATTCGTTGCAATGGGTGTGTTTTTTTTTTAACTTTCTTAAAGGGAAAGGGGCTGTTTGGGAGCATGCTAACGGCTGCCCATTGGCTGCTTGATGGCCAGGGGCGGGACGAGCTTGGCAAGAGCGCTTCCTTTCTAGCGATTTTTGCCGAGACCGGAAGCCTGTGGGAAACGCTACAAAACGCAACTGGATTCCACTACAAAGGCAGGTATGCATAACGACGAATTCCACTATTTTAAATGGCGATTTTTCATTCAGCAACCAATTTGCTACAAAGATCCCGGTGCAGAAAGCCCCTAGTAATTCTCCTTCAATTGCTTAGTCAGTTTCCTTAGAGTTACAGAGTAGTAAGTCCTGTTGTCATCCAAAGTAATGTTCAAATATCTCAAAGGGGAAGTTATTATGTTATAGGCATGGGGTGATTGTTTCCTTGTACATTGATCCAGTAAAATTTGAACACTGGGGGATTACATAGAGGACCAGACAATGCTGTTATTTTTTACACAGTGCTGATATGGGATATTGGAAATATTTCGAGTTTATATACTATGTCAGTCCCCCCCCCCCCATCACATACACATTCTCTAAGGTTCAACTATTCCTGGAGTGGTCAGCTACTACACAAAAATGGTAGCAATTATGTCTTTCTTAGAACATAAGAAATGACTGCATGCTACCTGTCCTCCCGATTATCAAACTGATTTTGTTCCATGCGAATTGTTTCACAAGAAGCTAGTTTGGGATTGATTGGGAAATGTATTAATTTCTCCTAAGAACCCCCCCCCCCACACACACACACAGACACATTGTGTGTGTGTGTGTATATTAAAAGGTAATTATTGGGATCCACTGGAAGAGCCAGTTGTCAACAGAGTTGAACATTGACACTTATATAGACAGTTTATTAAGATGATGAGAAACATGAAAAAACTAAGACAAATATATCAAGATTATTCTATTTAAGATTTTTTCCACCACTAATCTGATCAGTTTCATATGTGGCTTTTCTCCTCTGGGTGAATTGAATCTAGAGTCTAGGATCTGAAAGGCCAGCTCCTAATTTGGTGCACAGTCCTGACTGAAATATTCCATTATTTAAAAATTATTATTTTTTGATGAATGATCTGTCAGCATTGGATGAAGTTAACATTCTTTTGGTCAATAAAGTAAATATTGAGGTTGTAAGCTAAGCAGAACCTAAGTTAGCAAAAAGTACTGCATGTGATAATGTCTTGAATTCTACATTTGCCTGACTAGTTTCAGCATCACTGTTATAATTTTCATCTATAATATATGAACAGTTTCTTAGAATTTCTTTTATGTCTGTGAACCAAATTTAATGCTAACATTCTTAAACTAGTATAACACAAATAATACACTAATAGGTATGAAGAGCTGTAAATGATTTCTTGATGCTATACCTGCTAATGTTGGTTTTCTTAACTAAATAAACCAAAACAAAATCCACAATGTGGATTGAAAATCCCCATAAAGACTAATTCTTTATGCCCCCATATACATTAAAATTACTTAGCCAGTTTTCATGTCGAAAATAAACACTTGGAGCAGCATGCAGCCAACATTTATTTTGTATGTACATTAATGGGCACTTCCATTTTTCCTGGAGGCTAGAATCCACTTTGAAATTCATGTTTGATAAATTCCCTGGCTCTCTGAGTAATTTAGCTGTCTATGGGGCCGCTGATCCTTTGAGTGTATTGCTGAACCATTGGGACTTCTGCACTACATCTACATATCCAAGTTCAAATATATACTCAAGATGATTGGTTTAAACTTTAAGTTGTTGATCTTATTCCGGATAGATCTGTTAGATTGTCTCCCATTTCATTTCTAAAATCTGTGCCTAATCCATAAATACCCCCCTTCTTAAATATATCTTTGCTAAATTCACTGATTAAGTTAGTGAAGGAGTCACTTTATAGGCACAGTGTGAAATTAATATTCAGTGCAGCATAATAGTCTTAAGAGGAAGAAGCTGTTTGGTAGCATCAGAATTGGGCTTTGGCAGCTTATTATAGCGATTTGTTATTTCCAAAAATTAGAGATTACCCTATTACAAAGGGTTTTTTCTTAAGTTTTCCTTTTTTATTACAAATAAATTGCAACAATTATGCCCCTCAGAGGGGATAGAAAGGAGTTGTAAACATGTGCATATATTCTGTGCCATCTAGTCACCAAAAAAAGGTCTATCATAACCTGAATCCAAATTTGTAGGTGAATGGTTTTTGAGGACATTGAATAACATTATTAAAGTAAACAGATTACATAAAATATGTAGACTTGTAAGGGGGGGGGGGATGTGATATAAAAACATCCTGGCACTTTTAACTTGTTAGTCTGCCAGATCTTCACAGCCTTGGCTGAGCTGCTTTGATACCAAGTCAAACAGAGATTTGGGAAGAAGTTAGCTGTGATGCAAAGAATCCCTGATTCCTCTCAAGGGTTAATGCATATAGTAATGGGCTCATTTAATCTTGCAGGTGTTAAAAATTGAGCTTCTCAGCCTACAGGACACTTAAAATTGAGCTTCTCAGCCTACAGGCCAAAGTAAGGAATGAGATAACTGGCTGACTGTGAGAACCTGTGAGCTATAGGATGCAGTGGGAGAAGCTGGAGTGATGATCTAATATTCTAGAGGGTTCTGGCACCTTCTGATTGGAGTCACCATCACATGGTGCCTCTTGGCCAGAAAATTATAATTGAACTAAGAGTCTTGAGAAGAGAACTAGCTTAGATTCTAACAGACTAAAGGACTAAAGAATACTATGGATATATTGCAATGGACAGCAACATACAGAATGCTTGAATTAAGGTCTCTGACATCATGAATGTAAAATTGAGCCATCTAATGCCATCTCAAGAGTATTAGATAAGGTAGTTGTTATTGTTTTCTTTCCTATATGAATTTTAGGGATGTGTTGCTACTTTAACTTAGAATTTTAGAATTATTTTAATACATTTTATGTATGTATGTATGTATGTATGTATGTATGTATGTATATATATGTGTGTGTGTGTGTGTGTGTGTTTACAAAGATTATTTTCTTATGCACACTAACTCTGAGAACCCACTGACTTCAGGCTTGGGCTTTCTGACACTAGCCCTCTTTGTCCATAGGAAAATCCAAACACAAAAGTCATAGAACACTTTCTGTTAAGCATGACCAAAACACAACACAGTATGCATGCTTTGGAGTTCTCCAGAAGTTCTATCATGCTGGGTGTTCAAAGACAAACAAGGGGTGGGGGAAATCTTTCAGGCTACTTTGATCTCATGAGCTTAAGGCTCCTAAACGCCAGCATGGCATAGTGATTAAAAGAGAGAGGCTCTAATCTGAAGAACTGGGTTCCTCACTCTTCCACATGAAATCTACTGGGTGACCTAAGGCCAGTCACAGTTCTCTCTGGACTCTCTCAGCCTCACCTACCTCGCAAAAAGCCTGTTGTTTGGGAGAGGGAGAGAGGGCAAGAGTAAGCCACTTTGAGACTCCTTAGGACAGAAAAGGAAAGTAAAAAAGCTAACTTTTTTAGTGCGTGAAGAATGTGACAAATATCAGGTTGTAACTATGGCATTCTGGGAAGAAGGAGCAAACAACTGTAAATATAAAAACAAAGACTTAATCAAATGTATCTCTGATACCAAATGGAACAAACAGGTCCGTTGAAAAGCAAAGAACCATATGAAAACATAGAAGTCCTTATATCAACAGTACGGCAGATATATTATCCTCATTAGCTTTAGCAGGCATTTGCACAGGACATCCACAGATCTACTTGACTCAGGTGTTAAAGAGAAATAGAGCTAGGTGTCATCCAAAAATATTTATTTACTTCATTTAAAGTATCACCATGATCCCTTACAGAAATAAATGTGGAATAGCATCAGGGAAAAGATAGACCCCCCACCCCATGAGCCTTAGGTCAGAAAAACTGTACCCCATAACCAGCTTCTCAACCTGGCTAGCTAAATAAGAGAAAGCACACAAAAGTATAGTTTCTCCTGCTCTCAGCTAAGCCAGTCATTCTAAAAGAATATCATGGTCAATGGAGTCAAATGCTGACATGAAGTACAGAATAATCCACAGGAACACACCCACAACCACACTGCAGACAAAGGTGGCCAAGACCTAACCCAGGCTTAAACTGAAAATGTGTTTATTTATTTATTACTTAGATTTATAGCTTGCTATTCTCTGGGGACTCATGGCAGTGTACAATATAACCCCTCCCCCCATAAAACATGAAAAAAACTCACCCCATAACAAACAATAAAACAGAGATTAAAAAGGATAAGCGCATCGGAGAATGAGCGAGGGGGCCTTTGCAGCCGTGGGGCCGGGACGCCGGGAAGACGCTATGGGGAAAGTTGGGACTACATGTCGGGGCACAAGGAGGGCAGGGAGGGGGAAGGCTGGGCTCCTTTATAAGGAGCTGTGACAACGGCCCCAGCCTCTTCTCCCGCTCCGTGCCTAATTGAAAGCCCACCCACCCTCCCTTGATTTATAAGTTTAACTGTGTTGTGATTTCATTACATTGTGAAAGGAAGGAAGGAAGTTACCTTACAAATGTTTTATTATTATTATTATTATTATATTTATATTTATACCCCGCCTCCCCCCGAAGGCTCGAGGCGGCTTACATAAACCCGTCCCCTAAAACCATAAAATGACAATAAAAACCAATGATTTACAATAATTGTAACAGCGATGGCGTAGCCTACTCATTTGCTCTCCGCATCCTCATCTACGGTGGGGGGTGACGCTCTCTACCACCAGTTTGTGAGGGGGGGGCTGATCTTCTTTCCGCCCGGCCTCAGTTATAAGCCTGGCGGAAGAGCTCCGTCTTACAGGCCCTGCGGAATGCTGGTAATTAAGAGAATAATAAAGATGTTTTAAGGTGTTATAAATGTATTGTCACAGCTGGTGGTTGTTTGGCTGGAAGCGAGGTTTGTGGTGGGTGCCAAGCTTGTGCGCTGGCATCCCTAGTGGATGGGGGGCCCCTTAAGTGGATGTGTGTATGCGGAGCCTATTTGGTGGGCTCGCATTTCTGGGTAGCAGGAGAAACCCAGCAGAGGCGACAACGCCTGGAGGGTTCGTGTATAGTTGCTACCTCCCACATTTGGCAGGTCATGTGTCCGGGAATAAGCAGGAGCATGAGCCTGCATTTCCCGTTGAAGGAGACCTGCAGTATAAACGGGGGCTGCCTTGTGGTCAGCTGGCCACAAGAGGGCATATTCGCTTCCAGACTGGGCCACTCTCTATTAATAAATGGCAGTGGTTATTTCCATGCCAAAGAATGTGTGTATAGTGTCTGTATCAGGTGTGAAAATTAGGCCCCTGCAAGGCAAAACAAGATTGGCAGTATAATCCCTCCCTGCATCCCTGCATCCATCCACCCCCCAAGACGGGGTATGCTGGATGTTATTGTGTAACCTGAGGATGGTCCTCCATTCCTGGCTCTGGCCTGAACCAAAGTCCTGGTAGAAGAGCTCTATTTTGCAGGCCCTGTGGAACTCTAATAGCTCTATCAGGACCCTCAGCTCTCCCGGGACCTCATTCCTCCAGGTTGGGGCCAGGACCAAAAAAGGCCCTGGCCCGGGTCGAGGTCAGGCATACCTCTTTGGAGCCAGAGACCTTTGGTATGTTAGCACCCACTGAGAGAAGTGCCCCTTGGGGGGCATACAGAGAAAAGTGGTCCCTCAGATAGGCAGGGCCCAAGCTGCAAATGGCCTTAAAGATGAGCACCAAAACCTTGAACCTGATCTGGGCCAGCACAGGCAACCGATACACAGGCTGAATATGGGCCCTCCAAGGTGTACCGGTGAGGACCCTAGCACCTGCATTCTGTACCAGCTGGAGTTTCTGGATCAAGAAAAGGGTAGGCCTGCGTAGAGTGAGTTACAGAAATCCAGCCTAGAGGTGATCGTTGCATGGATCACTGTGGCTAGACAGTCTGGGGGAAGATAGGGTGCTAATAGCCTCGCCTGGTAGTAAAATGCTGTGCGGGCTACCATTGTGACCTGGGCCTCCATAGCGAGGGAGGTATCCAGATTCACCCCCAGATTTCTGGCTGAGGATTAGATGTCAAGTTGCACCCCAGCCAGGATGGGTTGGTGCACTTCTTTGTCTGCCGCCTTTCTGCCCAGTCACAGGACCTCCATCTTAGTAGGGTTGAGTTTCAGGTGACTCTGTTCTAACCATCCAGCAATGGCTTCCAAACAACTGGCAAATGTATCTGGGGAGGCAGCCAGCAATAAGGAGATAGAGCTGGGTGTCAAATAAAATACTAATAAACAATGGCAGTAAAAAAGGAAGAGATAATACATAAGAAAAAGGTTAGAAATGCTTCAGCAGTAGAACTTTAGAACTTTTAAAACCATAAAAGTCAATATTTAAGAGAAGCATTAAATACCATTGCCAATTTTAGGAAATCAAAATATGACATAATAGCCATAAAACTATTAAACTATCTTAACCATAAGTGGCTCTTATATTTCTAAAAGAAACCCTGTCTGCGTGGTGTACGGGTTAGTGGGCCAACCCGGGTTGGGCATGCCCCTGGAGCGTCCGCCTCCAGGAGCTCCCCGAGCGGGCTAATGCGGATGCACCCAGCAAAGCTGGGGACGGCTGCTGCTGCTTGCTGAGGCCCTTCCCTGCTGGCCGCTGTACCGCCGGCACACCACGCCACTAAAGGACCACCTGGTAAGACCGCTCAACGCTGATTGCCGGCCACACCTCTGGGACGTCCCCGCTGCTGCTGATGTGCCTCCCCCAACGGGCCTCCGCCTCACCATTGGCCCCGCCCGGTAGCTCTGCACTCTCCCCACTCCATGCACTTGTGGGCCCCGTCACTCTTGCGGTCCATCTCCCTGCATGGATGCGCTCACCCATATGGGCCACTGGCCGCCTCAACACCATGTGGCTGTGGTGCCTCTCAGCCGTGCTCTTGCCGTCTCCAGCTGCTCGGCCCTCGCACCCTCACCATGGTGCCCACAACCTCCCATTGTTGCGCTGCACCCTTCCAGATGCCAACCGCCTCGTGCCTCGCGCCCTGACCTTCCGCCTCCAGCCACGCCGCTAGAGCCCATTGCATTCCTGGATGCAATGGGCCTTCCTACTAGTTAAAATATAAAACTAAAAGCAAGATTAAGGGACATACCATAAAAGCTACCAACAAAACTACAAAAATATTTGTAATTCTATGGACCAATTGGCAAACTTATAATGCTATACGTCAGTGACCCAATCTTTCCTAGTTCTTGAAGCTAGCCAAGCTGTGTGTCATCTGCATACTGGTGACACTCCAGCCCATAACTCCAGACCAGCTGTGACAGAGGGTGCATAGATATTTTAAATAATGTAGGGAAGAGTACCGCCCCCTGTGAGACTTTGCAAGGGAGTCAGTAAGGGCATGATAATTCCTCTCTGACTGCCTCCTTCTGTGTTGAGTTCCAGAGAAAGGAGCACAGCCATTGAAGGGCTGTCCCCCGGATCCTGGCCCCGGTTCAGATAATCCATATCCTTCTAGACAGCATAATACTACACAGCTAGTATTCACATCGGGGCAAACTACACTAATTTACACTAATTTGCCCATGTTCTCCACAATCGTACAGCAGTTGTGAGGGACTACTTTACCAAAAAAGGGAGGATAGCAGCACCACAAAGGGGAAAGAGAGGTCTTGCTTTCCCCTAAAATAGTTTCTTTTGCAATAACTGCAGCAGGAGAGGGAAGGGAGCTTCTTTCTCGTTGACTAGCAGGAGGGCACCTTGGGTTTAAGCAAGACACAAACACATTTTGGTTAGCTTAAATAAGGCCACAGCTTTATTATTAACTCCGCCGGAATGTTGGCACAGCATGGGAGAGGGAGCCTGACTTGCCATCAGCGAATAACAATAACCCGATCCCCAGAGGCACCTGGGTCCTAATTGGGTTCCCCACTGAGAACATGGGTCCCCTTCCCACTGGATTCCCATGGTAGGGAAGTGTTCCACTTGGGGGTGCCAAGAGGAAGCACGCACTTTCCTAGATCCCCGCCAGGCCTCCTGTCATGGTAAACCCTGGGTTGCCAAGGAGAGGCACCCACCTCCCTTGGTCTCACCCCTGGCTACCTCGCACTGTGAGCCCCATGCCTCTCCTGCCATATCAGCCCCACTCACAGACCTTCCAGCTCATAAGGAGGTCCCTAACTTGGGAAGTCCAATGCACAGATCGGATTCCCCCCAAATAGGCTCCATCCCATGTCAAACCGCAAGCTGTGACAAAATGCAGATCAAATACATATGACAGTAGCTCATACCAAACCATAAACAGTATTAGCCAACATTACAGGGTGGATGGGAGGAAAGCTGCCCTGGTGGCGGCTCGGGCAGAAGAGGCCAGGCTCCTCGCACATGGTCCTTATAAGATACCTAGTGCCCGTGCCTCCCTACCCTGCCCCAGGACGATGCCATGCCACCACTCCATGCATGTGCACTGAGCTCACTACCCAGTGCCTCCTCCTTTTCCACTCTGCTCCTTCACTGCATCAATGGGTGGCTGGAGGTATGGTCCCAGCCACATTATTCACCAATTTCCCAGCCTGGTTTTCACAGAAGGAAGCCATTGGGGGTGAAACAGCAGCTCTCCCTTCCAACATGGCAGTGTTCTGAGCCCACGTGGGTTCTCCTTTCTTAAGAAGCAGTTCCCCAAAGCTGTTGTGGGGCTGCAGAGAATATGGGGGAAATTGTGTTAACAAGTGACCAAATGCATTTTTGGTCAATAAAGTAAATATTTGCAGGTCCCTTGCCCAAGAATGGGTCTGTGTGGTAGTTTTGTACATAACAATTTTGGGGCCAGTTCCACTCCCAGGTCGATTCAGTCCCTGCCATCTCCACTGAGTGCGATTTCCATTTTGATTTTGTCCAGTTTAAATTTTCCCTCTGCAACAAGCATGATTGATCCGGAGTGACCCTACCTTTATCCTGCAATATATTAGAGTGCTTTTAACCCTCAATATTTGAAGAATCGGATTGAGAAAGCATGGGAAAGCAAGCAGATCTCTGGCTGCTTCGAATTTGTTGCTGAAGTTTCATGGTAGAGAAGACCTGATTGGCCAGGGCTGATTCCGTGGTAGAGAAGCCCTGATTGGCCGAGGCTGTAAGCTTTTAATTTTCTCTCAGCAGAAGTCCTAACTTTTGTCAGTAGCGATTTGCCTCGGGGTTCCCCCACCTCCTCTGCTGTCTCCAATCCTCTCCCCCCCCTTGTTCAAGAAAAGAAAGAGGCTCCTGCAGCGCTTGGCTCCCCCCTACCCTTATGAGCCTCCCTAAGCACGTGCAGAACACTTTTCTGTTTATGTTTCAGTGGGAGGGGGGGAAAGAGTAATCGGTCTGGATTCAGCTGGATACACACCAGAAAAAAACAAAGTGCAGATTCAGCCTAGGAGTCATGAAGATGAGTTAAGTCTTTGTAGATAAACTGGAGCTAGTTACCAATAATATTTTAATATGGTTCCCACAAATTGCAAGCCTTTAGTAAATCTTTTGCCTTGTTTAGCAGGGTAAAAGCCTTCTAGAAACTGAGGTAATAACGCTTTTCACAGATGTGAATTAGATGTGAAAAGTACCATGCATGGGGATTAAGCCATCTTTTACTACTAAATAGCAGTAGTTCCTTCTCCTCCTGAATTATACTGGAATAAGACACAACGATGGAAGAGTTAGACTTTCTTTCAGTGTGATTTTCCTGACATCAAGTGTCTTCCTGACATCAAGAGAATATTTAACTGCTTTCCCAACTTCTAATATGAGAATACAATATTCTAGAAACTCAGCACCCATTCTTGACTCAATTCTTCCTAGCTGTAGCTATCTTCAGTTCTTAGCCCATAAGTTTATTATGTTTTAGGTCTCCATCTCATATCTACAATATTAGACAGTGCATCAGGTGCCTATTGGAGCTGTAGCAGCCTTTTGGGCATCCTGAGGGGACATGCCAAAACTGCTGGATGGAGGTGTTCAGATTAGTTAAGCATTTCATTGCTTTTTGAGTTTGTTGGCATTCTTCTATTTCTCTAATTTTTCTTGTAGGGGAAATGTTTGTGGAGAAATGTAAAAAAAGAATGAAAGAAACAACCTTCTGTGTGGCCTGCTGAGGTGAGATCTAGTTACTTCCTCATTTTAGTTTATAAAACCAATCTGACCAGTAGTGCCAGGATTCAAATTTACAGTCTCTGGGGCCATATTTTAATAGTGCCTGTTCTTTATTTCTCTCTCTCTCTCTCTCTTTTTTTTTTTTTGCCTGTGCTAAAGCTTAACTCCGCTGTTACATTCATATTCTACCATGGAGGTTTAACTACCCAATTTTATTAGCAGTGAAATAAAAGTATTAGGAAAATGAAATCTATGTTTTTGTGCCATGGAATAGACTGCCCTTGCCCCCTTTTCCCAATGGTAATTTATATCCCCTTGAAGTTTTTCTTTCTTTTTATGGATCGTGATGCAAATTTCAGTTCAGGTCACTTTTTTAAGGGAAGAAAGTAAAATGCCATTTGAGAACCTTTTTATTTAACTGAATTATGTATAGGAGAAATGAGTACTCAGCTCATATTATTTTCTTCCCTCCATATGAATTAAAGTTTGCTTAGAAGCAGCTCCAGATTGCATAATATCTTAGCCACCTCTGACCTGTATTACTGTACTAATATAAGTTAATAAATCTAGGTCCCCCCATACACACATTCAATTTAGCACAGTATTTAAATGGAGTAGAATGTCCCACATCTCTACGATTAGGGGAAACCTAACATGACAAGTAGTGAAGGAGTTCCTAAGGCTTTTGGAAATATATATGAAAAGACAGAAGAAAAGCATGGAAGGAAAGGTTACAAACTGTGTTAAATCTTGATAAGAGACATATATAGGGTATAACTTATGAATCCCGGAAAGGATTGCTCTTGTCATTTTTAAGTTTAAAAGCAGCTGTGAGCAGATCCAGTGCTGTCCTGCCCCCTGCCCCTAAATTAATGGGACACTGACAAAGGAGGCGATGGCAGCTGTGGGTCACCTGTTGTCACTCTTGTGCCAGTGCTGCTACCACTAGAGGTTCAAAGCAGGCTGCAGATGTGCTTCCACTATGTGCCTCTTTGGACTCTGCCTGCCTGACAACAGAACAGAAGGTTTGTGTCTCGTTGATGTCTGGCATCCAGTTAGGGTCGCCAATAGGGTTGCTAGCTCTAAGTCGGGAAATAACTGTAGATTTTGGGGGTGGAGCCTAGGAAGGCAGGGTTTGTGGAGAAGAAAGTCTTCCATGGGGTATAATGCCATGAAGTCCACCTTCCAAAGTTGCCATTTTATCCATGTGAACTGATGTCTGTATCCTAGAGATTAGTTGTAATAGTGGGAGATTTCCAGCCACTTCCTGAAGACTGGCAAGCTAGTTGGGCCTCTATATTTCCTGGACCGAGATCACGTCCTCTAGACAAAATGGATGCTTTGAAGGATGAACTCTGTGGCCTTACACCTGCTGGATCCCTCCTTTCCCCATCCACCTCTCCCAAAGCTCCACCTTGGAAGTGCCAGGAACTTCCCAACCTGGAGCTTGAAATCCTATTAAAGGTATATTCTCTTCACCCTGTCTTGGAGCCTACCAGGACAGCAGGGAGGATAAATTTTGGAGCAGGTTGCTGTAGTTGTCTGCCAGAGCTAAGTGGGTGTGGCAGCTGTTTAAGCACAGGTATTAGATGGGTATTAGTTATATGTTTTGCCTTGTAGGGCAACTTATCAGCTCTAAGGCGGGGTAAAATGACACAGGGAAAATATTACTTTCCCCCTTTCCTTTGCACTTTGACTCTGATCCATACTGACATTCTGAAGTTGCTTTTAAATCTAAAGAAAACTAGGAAAGGTTTAGCCACTTCTGCTTTGGCTTAAATGTTCTGAGCTGGAATTTTGTGCACACTTAGTAGAAATACCCCCCCCCCCCACACACACACACACAAAGTGGGGTTTGCCTTCAAGTAAAACATGTTTGACAATTTTACATCTAGCAATGTTCAGAACAACAAAAAGGCATGCAAAATGATGGTCTCCCGAATTGTCCCTACATTTACACCATGTCATAGTTTTGACTGTTTCTTTTGAACCGAGTGTGCACCCGTTTCCTAGCAGAAAGCATTAACAAGGAGCTGAAGTGGGGAGTGATGTTTGCTGTCTGGGGATTATTTTATCTTCTTTTATGCATATTTATGAGGTTACAAGGCAAGGGTTTTTTGTATTCAACCTTGCATCTTTAGTGTAATTAAATTATATTAGGCTGGGCAAAGCATGCGATGGAATTTTCTTTTCAAGACAATGGGAGTTCTGCTGGGGCCTTGGTAACATTTGCACAAAGCATTTTATATAGGCTGGGAAAGCAGGAGAAGGAATCACTGATAAAAATTGTATATGTTTTTAGTGTTTGTTCATTTTCCATTCCAGAAAGCTGCAGACAATTTTAGTGAAGCACCCCTATGATCCTGACAATGATATAACATCTGGAATAGTTTAAAGATTGTATTACTTGTGGTATATGTTTATGTTTGAGGCACTCCTTTTTATTGTTATCGCTCCTATGTCTGCATACACAAGGAAATGTTGTTGTTGTGAGACAACATTATTCCCTCCACAGACCACATCATTTGTGGAAGGACCAAAGAACGTATTTCACAATCGGTGAAAAAGTCAAATGCTGGGGTGATGCATTCCCACAACCCACATGCCCAGACATCAGTGAACTTATGTGCCCTGGTCAAACAATACTCTTTCATGAATAGTAGGCATTGCACATGAAGAAACTCTTTTATGTCTATAAACACTTTTGGATCCCTTTTTACCACTCAGGGGGAAAAAAGGGATAAATGTATACCTCTGCCTTACATGCATAGAAACATTCAGAGATGGGTAGATCTTAACAATGGTCCACATCTAGATACAATGCTCCACATGTGATGGATAAGAAGATATCCGGCACTCCCCTTCCCCCAGTCCGGCACGAATGTGCACTAAAGTGTAGTATGAGTCTTGTACAGCAGCACCTCCGGATCAAATCTATGTCAAAGAGTAATCCAAGAAGATACTTGGGTCTATGAGCCTTTAAACTATTCATTTAACTGAAGAGCAGAAAATAATGTGGCTGGGAATGTATCTTGCCGAGGCTTGATGGGTTTGCACACTGCAGAGAGATTTTGAAAGAGGTGTACCATGTAAATTTAATTTACTAGGTTAATGCTAGATATTACTGTAAAGGGCTTTACTTGAAAGCTCTCCGTGGCCATATTAACCTTGGCCCCTCCGGCTGATTTAACTGCGCCTTGAATTGTAGTTCATTTTTTCCCCGCCCTGGTATGTGGCAGCATAGGCTATTGACAGCTTGTTCTCCAGGCAGAAAACTGGGAAAGTGAACATGCACTCTAAAGCAGATTGTGCTCAGATTCCTATACTAATCAAATATTGGTTGCTTTAACTCTTAGTAATATACTTAGCTTCTGGATATGAATTAGCCATTTACAGAGCCAGCTGGGTGACCTTGGGCTCACTATGGCACTGATAAAACTGTTCTGACCAAACTGTAATATCAGGACTCTCTCAGCCTCACCTACCTCATAAGGTGTCTGTTGTGGGGAGAGGAAAGGGAAGGCAATTGTAAGCCACTTTGATAGAAAAAAGCAGCATATAAGAACCAACTCTTCTTCTTCTTCTTGATAGTATGCAATCCCAGTGTGACCAGAGCATTACAGCAGACACATAGCAACACTGAAAACAGGGATCTTGACAGAGACAAGGGACAAAGGGGGTTGACGCCTTATATAGGTACAGGGGGCAGGGGAGAAAATATGGCGGGAGAGTGTGTTCACATCTAGATACAATAGCTATTCATATAAGATGGGTCTTTGATCTAGGAGGCATGAAAAGTCGTAGTGGTCTGAATCCTTTCCCAGGCTGGGCAGCTGTTGAGATAAGGGGGCTCATATCAGGGAAGGGGAAGCTATGTACAGGCAGGCCATAAAGCCTTAGTATCAAAGCATCAGCTTCAAAGGTAAAGAACACCAAAGAAAAAAGAGGGGGAGTGGAAAGTGAGAACTGAAACCAACTTTCCAGGACCGACCTGGAGGTGATTCTGACACTAATGAGAACCCAAAGTGGCTTTTACAAATGACTTTTACAAAGAACATATGTTTCCCCCCAGACTAAAATATAGTTGCTAAACATCAGGTAAGACATCTGGGCAGCTCTGGGTTGGGAAATACATGGAGACTTTGAGAGTGGAGGAAGGAACGGGGGTGGGATTTGGAGTGGGGAGGGACCTCAGTGGAGTTTAATACCAGGGAATCTATCCTCTAAATCAGTCATTTTTTTCCAGGGGAACTGATCTCTGTCATCTGTAGGTGAACTATAAAACTGGGGAATCCCCAGTTATTAGGAAAATGCTGGCTGCCTTGTAAAGTGAAGCAAAGACTACAGTAACAAAAGAATGCAGAACAAAATGAAAGAAAATCTTGTCCTTTTCCCCATTATATACTGTTTAGAAAGGGAAGTTGTTAACTGTATACCTAAGAAATACATCATTTTTCATAATGATTATAGTAACGAAAAAATTTCACAAGTCTATTCTCGAACCCATTTAAGTGGGAATTATTGGATGCATATTGACTGGAGTAGTGTCTCACCTTCAGATTTGTATTTAGGTACCTGTGTAGCACTTGGATTATGAAATGACATGTATTATTCAAGATGTGCTTCTCCCAAATTCATGGAAGCGGCAGTTAGAAGAGGGTTAGAAGGCTCCTTTCTCAGGTATTTTAAAGGATCGGCAATGAAACATACCTTCAGAGTTCATAGATGTGTATTCTGTGCACGGATATGCCTGCCAGTGTACAAACTGTTACGTGAGGAGTTGCCCTGAAGATAATGGGACCTAATCTGCTTCATTCAGGTTATTTTTATTGCATTGGATTTGGATTTGGACTATTGGTCATTAAGGTTACCCATCATACAGTATCTTAAATACCTTGATGGATGTTCTTTGTGTAAGGGGGAAGAGGTAAAAGTTTTTGATTTTCCAGTGGCGATTTTAAAAATCTTTGTCTCATTCCACATGAGAACCATGAAGTACTTTAGACCTTACTTTCCAAGCTTCCCAGAGCAATTGTTCATATTTTCCTCCTCATACCATATGTATTCCATTATCACTAGTAGGTAACTTTATTAAAGGATGCTTCTAATACATAGAGAGTAGGGTACAATTATGGCAAGGTGCCTCTGAGAATCAAGGTGCCTCTGAGAATCACATTGGAGAAGTTCTTGGCATGAGACCACTTAAGGTACCATGGCCATTGGAGCAGCTTTTTCACTCCAGTCGACCCTTAACTTCCTTGGCCATCTGGTCTCTTCCTTGTCTGGCTGTCCGCATTCTCCTTAATCCTAGTCATAAATGGAGGGGGTCTTAGATGTCTTGCTGCACTGCCCCAATTTTTAGTAATGACACTAATGGGAGATAGACACCAATGTCTGGTCGGCACATTGCACAGCCTTGCATGCTGTATGTGTAGTCTTAAACTGATCACATAAATTATCGAGGCATTCAAAGAAACTGATATAAAATGAAGTCTTTTAAATGAATTTTCTCCCCAACCCTTCTTCCCAGAAGCATCAATGTTAAAAGCAAATTCGATGCATTGACTTTTAGATCTCAAGCCTGCTCAGACTAAGCCAGGGGCTTCAATACAAGAATCTTCTAGGATGGGAAATACGGGGGGGGGGGGGTGAGGGGATTACACACATTTTAATTTATCGATTAAAACATTAAAAAATGACCCACCCACTTTTTCTGATAAGTGTGTGTTTGTTAACTGGCTGGAAGTTTGCAAAAGCTTCCAAAAACTAGAAGAGAAAATCAAAAGTAGGATTTCCCTTCGTCCCCCCCCCCAAGGGGTTAAGGGTCCAATGGGTAGATTTGAAAATCCTGCCTAAGCCTGCCTAAGTATGTGGGAAGACAGGAGACAACAGTTGTTCAGTGCTGCAGGAAAGGCACTCGGTGAATGCTCAGAGGTTTTAGGACTTAGTTCCAGAGTTGAAAACAAACTCCTAGACTACTCCTTGGTGAAATCTTGGCACAAATGGAGTAGTTAATTCCAGAGGTAGCCATGCTAACAAAAATCAAAAGGGAATATTGTGGCAGCTTGGAGATTAGCAGCACATGCTTCATGGCTAGAGTCTAATCCATCAGCTGCATGAAGTGAAACCTCAGTCAGCAGACAAAGCTGCATATAGGGAACAATTGTGAACCCTAGAGTTAAAAAGCGATGACATGCAAGAATTCAGTTTTGTGACATTTCTATGCTAAATCCAAAATTAGGAGATAAACACAAAGTCCATTCACCATTGCCATAATGGTATTTGTTTAAGCCATGATGAGCACAATTAAATTCAGCCATTGTTTATTGAGCAATGATCTTCATTTTCATTTATAAAGGAGAACCAATAAGTATTTTACCGTGGAGTTATGATCCTTTGCAATGAATTAATATGCATTACATATTTAGTTCTGAAAATCTTAAGAGTAAATTACATCCCACAAAACTAGGTTATTTTTCAAAAACAACCCCCTTGCGGGGGTTCACTACTAGAAGGAGTCCCAAAGTGGCTTTCAAGCACATTCCACTTCCTCTCCCAACAACAGATACTCTGTGAGATAGGTACGGCTTAGAGAACTCTGAGATAACAGCTCTATGAGGGCTGTGACTGGCTCAAGGTCATCCAGCTGGCTACATGTAGAAGAGTGGGGAATCAAACCCAGTTCATGGCCTGGAGAAAGCAGAAGAAGGCTTTTTCCAGCATTCCAAAGATGGAGACATTTGGGGAAGGGTTGCCAACCCTCAGTTAAGATATTCCTGGCGGCCTGGGGTAGAGACTGAGAAGAACAGAGTCTGAGGAGAGGAAACCGCTCAGCAGGAATATGATTCCATCGAGTTTTCTGAGGCTGTTGCTATCACCCAGAGGCAGGCAATGGCAAACCACCTTGGAAGTCTCTTGCTAGGAAAACAGGGCTGCTTAGTCAGACTGCTGCTCCCCTACTACCTCAAAACTCCTCACCAGTCCCCTGGATCTTTCTGACCCTTTTGGGAATTACCTACTCTATAGCTACAAATTCTTCCAGTGTCTCTAGTTTCTCTCTGCCAGTTTTGACAGCTGGCTTTAACATCCTTCAAACTCTGCCCATTGCTATTGAATTCTTCCACTACCTTTCACAGTTCTTTGACCACTGTAATGGACCCTTTGACTTTGTTTTGGCCTTTGGTGCATTTCAGCACTCGCTGGCATTTCCGATGCTGCCTATAACCTCTCTTCAGAGCCAGTGGAGATTTTGAGCCACTCTCTCCTTTTCCTTCACTCGCTTTTCCTGGTCCTCTCTCTCTCTCTCTCTCCCTCTCACACACAGTGGTTGTTAAAGCCAGACCCAAGTTACTGTAGTCAATTCTTGTTCCATCTTGTAGTCAGTATTACATAAATAGTGGAAGTTTGTCCTTGCCCTAGGTGATTGATAGTGAGGTATATTTGTACATATCGATTGAGATAAAAAAATTAGTAGTTTGCAATAGGAAAGGCAAATTAGTCATCAGGAGGTAGGTGCTTGGCGGATTTTAAGAGTTTCTTGATTAATTCTCATGATGTGAGTTCTTTTGACAGTAAGTTTTATGTGCTCAGATGTGGGAGGATAAAGCAGTACTACTAGGTTATTGCAGATTCTACTTTTACTCTTCACTGATTTATTTTGCCCACTCTCCTTCCGATAAGACACAGTATGTCTAAAAATGACTTCATTTTGGGATAACATGATCAATTTTTTTTTCCTGGCACTGATTCTGTTGCCAAGGGTCGAGTATAAGCTTTGGGTGCAAGAATATACATTTTTTGTAATGCTAACATTAATATTTTAAAGTGATCTTAGCACCATTTAATATAGAAATGGCATATTCACATTTACCTTAAATGGGCATGTAATTGCTTCTATTATCAATCAGGGAAAAGAATGGGGTGGCTTTTTATGGCAAGCTTTTCATTTAATAAAGGAAAACTTACCCCCTAGCTATTTTACACATTCAGTTCATGATAAATTAGTCATTTTAAATAAGAAGTATCTTAATGGGCTAAATGCTTTCTAAAAGTTTGCTCTTTTTGGGGGTTTCATATCTTTCTCTTACTCTTTCATTAAAGACCTCATTAATGCTTATTTTCTCTCTACCTTTCTAAAAATCAAAATGAGCTGACACTGAAATGCCATTGTTTGTTCTGAATATACTTAGTATGTTTTAAACTAACATTTTTTAAAATATGCTTAGCTGTTTACAAATTAACTTGATAAAACACTTTCAGAGAGCAATCCTAAGTGGGTCTACCCGGAATCCTGCTTAAGTCTATTAAATGGTACCTGCTCCCAGGACATTGTTCTTAGGGGCTATTATGTACGTAAAGGTTTTCGTCAAAATCAGCACGTTGACCCTTTTAAATTGTCATTTCTTGTTTTTCTGCAAGGATTATGCATTTGAAAGACAGATTTACAAGGGTAAATAGTGAGGGGGCAATTCATCCATTATGCAAGATGCTCATTAGCAGGCCATGGTCAGTTGTAATGTCACATGACTGCCATTCTGGCACATGCTACTGGCAGGGCCTTATGGGAATTGTAGTTCATGGACACAGAGTCCTCAACAAGAAATTTCCATGGGGCCACACCGCCTTTTAAAACACAACAAGCTTTCCCCCTCAGAGGTAGGCTGTTCTTTGTAGAGAATGGATTGAAATTCTTGCAAATGCCTCTGAGGGAATGAATTAATTAATTTCTGTTGGTGTAATGTCATAGCAGAGGTGGGAGGGTGTGCGTCAAACAAGGGGTGCCGCCTCAAGGTCCTTTTTGTGGACAAGTCTTGTCCACAAGGGAGTAGAGGCTAGCAATTTCCCCCATTGGTGTATGGTGATACAGGAGAGGAAATCAAAAACAAGCCAGTGTTTATGCATGCAAAATGGCAGTTTCATGACCATTGTAAAAGAAAAATTGTTTTAAAGCTGGTTTAAAATACTGCACTGAAAAGTCACAGTGGTTTCTATGAGGTGGAAATGCTGTGTAAATTCAAAAATACTATGGTGGCTTTTCCATGGTGAAACAAGCTCCACATGAAAAAAATTAAAAATCCAATATCTTTTGGGAAGACTTTCTGTGAAGTTTCCCACCATGCATAATACATCTAGGTGTCATGGCCCCGTCTCCAGAGGGCTCTGCACCACTGCCTGAGCTCATTCTGCCAGCTCCCTCGGAGGAAGAAGTGGAGGAGCTGGAGCAAAGCAGCAGGGTGCTGCTTAGAGAGGCAAGTCCCGATAGGGAGCCACAACCAGGTCCCAGCCAGACAAGCACCATGCCCTCTGCACCAGCATTACCTCAGCCTGCAGCAACGCCCCTGAACAGCCCAGACTCATCTCCAGAGTGCAGGAGGACAACGTTGGCAACACGCAGGCAAAGTGCTCGGCTTAGACTACAGCAACAGGGTAGGGTGGGCTCAGGTGGGGCTCATTCATCGGAGGAAGGCTGAGTGCCAGGTGCAGCCACTTGGTGTGACAGCTCAGCTTGTTCTTAAGCACAGCCGAAGTGCTTCCCAGTGTGGCTGCAACTTTGTGCACATGTCCACCCGTTGCCTTGACTGGTTTCCTGCTCCCCGACGCTTTGGCGAAGCTCTGCTTGACTGATTCCCGGCTTGACCTTGCTTCACCCGACTACACTACGCTTTGATTGAATACTCCACAGATTCCCGGCTTGACCTTGGCAAAGATAAACGACAACTCTTTCGGTTCTCCTTTGGACTTCATCCACTAGCAATTCCTGATAAGACCCGGACTGGACTTTTGACTACTCTCTGGTACGCGCTTTGAACTTGCTTGACTTTGTAACTGTGCTTGCCCTTGCACTAACCCTGCGTGTGCCAGGCTAGGACAGCACACTAGGATTCTACTGTCAGTCAAGGAATATGATGATTTTTATCCATATCAACCTTTCATTTTGGTGGTGTTACTTTTCTGGCATTTTAAGGATGATTTTGGTGCACTGAACATTGAGGTCAGCTGTAGTCTTCATAGCATTTGTTTGAAATTTGTATGCCAGTGGTATGGAAAGTTACCCTATAGCTGCCTATACACCTTTTGAAACACTTGTTTTTGGCCACTTTGATTAGATGGGGGTTCTGTGGTATGTGCACGCTGGTACATGCCATCCACGTTTTATGTGGGACTAGTGTGTGTGGGATTCCTGTACAGCAGTTTTATATACAAGTCCCCATAAAGAAAGCCCAAATACTGAATACAGTAATATGAAAATGAATTGCCTAACACTATTTTATAGGGTTGTACAGTAGGATCAGAAAAACAGTACATGTTCAGGCAAAAATAAAAAATGAGTATTAAATAGAAATAGCAAACCATAATACAATTCTTGCTAAGCAACATGTATAGGACCGGGTAATGATGTCATCAACCACAGCAGAATGTATAACATCACACATATTAAAGATGGAAGTAAGTTGCTCTTCTGTATATGAAGGCCAGAAATTTGTAGTTCCAAGATGTCACCATGTATATGAAGACCAGAAATTCTTAGATGTATTGAGGCCTAATTAAATGGTATTATACATTTAAACCTATACTTATTAATTTAACAAGGTTCTGAAAAGCAATAGGTAACCCATTTTAGACAGGGTTTGAAAAATTGCTAAAGGTTAGAGACTGGCCAAAGATGGAATATTTATGAAATGTAAAATTACAATTCAATTTAATTTTAAATTCAATTCAGTCTTGGATTTTATGCTGCTTTTAATTGCAATCCTGAGAATAAAAATAAAAAAGAACTACTGATATATTACTACATGAGATGCATGTTATTTTCACTTACGTTTCTTCCTGGTCAAGGGTACTTGTTATGTAGTATCTGAGTTTAAAAATGGAGGAGGCACGGTGGGCCTGCAGAGGACAGGCAGGTATCTCCTACCCCAGGCTGGAGCTTGATAAAGAGAAGGATCCAGCTAGAAGAACAGAGGATGGAAAGGAGGCTACCAAGGATGGGCCAATGGTGATTCCCTCAAGGAAAGGGTAGAGACAACTCCAAAGGGAGAAAAAAAGCTCTTAGTGAAATGAAGGCAGTTCCAAGCAAGATAAAGTAGGGCTGACAGAGTTCAGACCTAGGAAAGGACTGAAGACTCTACTTAAAGGGCCATTAGCTCTGTATAAAATAAAGGGTTCACAGCAGCTGTTAGTGTGGGTTGGTAATAAGAGGAACACCATGTGAAAGTGGCCCTGCCCCCTAAAGTGCCATTGAGCTCATGTATGACTTTTGGGCTGTAAACATCTCTGGGCAGCCTGCAGAGTGGAATGATATGAACTCTGTGTTCTAAATAAAAAAAAAATTGGAATCTGACCAAGAAGGCCATAAAAGAGCATGATTGTTTGGTGAAGCTATTCCTAATTGTATGCAAGCTATGCTGACCTTGGTACTAATTGGGCTTGTGCACTTCGGCGCACTTTGGCAGCTTCGGCGGTCATTCAAGCTCGAGCATGCCGAAGCGCACAAGCCTAGTACCAATAATTATGGGGATCTAACCATCCCCCGTGTAGACTGCAAGTATCACACATACTGTGAAATGCTCTTTGTGCATTTGCAAGCCATTCTATCCTACATTGACCTAAAGAGTATTCATAAATGCTCCTGAATTACCATTGAAACTTATGTTCTAAGATCAACTATGATGTTGCAGTTCATACTTAAAATCAGTCAATGCAGGTATAGGAAGGAGGAGAGAGCAGCTGTCACCATTCACCTCACTTTTCTGTCTGAATGGTAATAGGCATTAGACTTAGCGAGAAAACAAGAAAGTGGAAGTGCACTCAGCATAGGGTGCCCACTTGCTCACGTTTATTTATATATATATAAATAAAACATTTATACCCAACTTTTCTGACTTCACAAAAGCCACTGAGTCAGCTAACCAATTAAAATATACATCATAAAACCACATTTTAAAACCATGAAATCCACACCCCATGATATGCATCATCCAAACAATTACTCCTGGTTCCCACTTCCCTAATCTTGGAAGGCAAGGCCTCTGAAACAAGAGCTCCAAAAAGGCCCTGTTGAATCCTGGATCTGACACTAGCCCTCTTCTCCCATTCATGTATCATTATAAAATTCCCAAGCATAACATAGGCATAAAGAAATGCAGGCAACCAAATTCTTTTCACATAGCTATTGTAATATTTTTATTTATTACAAGGCTTTTAGTCATACATAGAGCTAAAAAGTATCCTGCCACCCATGGCCGTTAGCAGTAGTCAGTGCTTCAAAAGACCTAAGCTAATCACAAGGTGAACCAGAGAGGGTTTACAGCAGGGGTAGTCAAACTGCGGCCCTCCAGATGTCCATGGACTACAATTCCCATGAGCCCCTGCCAGCAAATGCTGGCAGGGGCTCATGGGAATTGTAGCCCATGGACGTCTGGAGGGCCGCAGTTTGACTATCCCTGATTTAAAGCCATTTGAGCCCAGTGGCATCTTTCAGATCAACCAAGTTTTATTCAGGTATAAGCTAAAGAGTGTCTGAAGTATCTGAAGAGGTGTGCATGCACACAAAAGCTTACATTTTGTTGGCCTTAAAGGTGCCACTGGACACAAACTTTATTCTGCTTCTTCAGGCCAACATGGCTACGCACCTGAATCTGTCTTCATGGAGAGGTTTGGGGTGAAACTCTCCCATCTGTGCTTAGTGCAGCACATTATTATAATGCACTGTATATTTGCAGGATCCAAAGAACCACTTTAGGAACATTGAACACAATGCCCAGTGGGATTTTGAAGTTGCACATTTTTAAAGATCCACTGGATAGAAGCCTACCTTATATTTAGACATCATATGCATTTGTCAGTGAAGAGTAGCTTAAGTGATCTACATTGTTCATTGCTTAATTATGTTATTTTACTGTTCCTGAAAACCTGACACAAAGCAAATTTACATTACTGTGCTCCTAATTAGCCAATAATCCTTAAGGATTTGAATGATACATACCAAAGTAATTTCCTTCTTCACTAAATACGAATTTCCTTTCACTGGTTTAAGATGATGGCACCATGACAAAACACATATTTGCAATGACAGCTCTCAATACGTTTGTGTCCTTAAAGTCAAAATTGCCTGTAAGAACATAATGGTACCTTCTTAGTGCATCCTAAGAAAGAAATAAAAATATGTTGAATTTCTAAAGATGAATAGATATCTTTCCTATGAAGATGCCAATAGGATGTCAATTGTTCATGACCACTTTCATATGTGACACTGAATGCTTGGTTTCAGACTGCATCTCACATAAAAAGGGAATGTGGTTACTGACAGAGAAAAATATCCAGATATATCATCAACATAACTTTTGAAATATAGAGTTTATATCTGCTTAAAGCATCACTTGTGAAATTAAAGTTTTATTAAGATGTCTCATAACTATATATGTATAAAGACACACTTTTTGCCATCAAGTTACAGCTGATTTATGATGACCCTGTATGATTTTTAAGGTAAAAGATGTTCAAAGATACCTTGCTATTGCCTGTCACTGCATAGTGATTCTAGTTTAACTTACTGCTCTCCCATCCAAATAATAACTGGGCCAAACCTACTTAACTTGCAAGATTTGACAAGAACTGAACAATCTGGGTCAAGATAGGGGGATACTTGAGTTATTTGCATCATCACCAGTGACATCATGACCTATTATAAAACCAGTAGTATTTTGTAATACAATGGGCGCTAGCTCATGGTTTGGTGTGGGTTTAGTGCCTCCTTGGAAGCTGGCAACCCTAAGAGGACGTCTCTCTGTGCACAGCAATCTTGACCCTAGTCAGGTTTATGCACACCTAGGCAGTGAGGAATTCCAGAACATGAACCTACACCAATCTGGCAACCTTACCTCCTCTCTGCAATGTTTTCTTGACATGAAATAGCTCGGGGTGCTATGTGGTTTGTTAGGTGGCTGTAGAGGCATTACACTTTAGAGGCTCCACTTCCAAACCTCAAGGAATATGTTCAGACTAGGAATAGCCAACCTCTAGGTGGGGCCTGGAAATCTCCTGGAATTGCTGCTCAACTCCAGACTATAAAGATCAGCTCCCCAGACAAAAATGGCTGATTTTGAAGGGTGCCTACATTGTATCCCACTGAGGTTTAGGGATGTCACCAATCCAATCCAACCTTAGTCTGCAAGCCTCTACCATTCTGTCTAGTATCATTGCTCATCTCTAGATTATAATGATCAGCTATGCGGGCAAAAATGGCTACTTTGGAAGTCATTGTACCATTTTAAGGCCCTCCTCCAAACCTCCAGGAATATTTCCAACCCAGGGGTAGCCAACCTCCAGGAGGGTCCTGGAGAGCGTTTGGAATTACAGCTCATCTCCAGACTATAAAGATCAGCTCCTCAGGCAGAAAAGGCTGCTTTGGAAGTTAGACAGGGATGTGGTACTGGAGAAACATTTAAGGCCTCCCATGCAGGTTATTGTGGAGTTGAAACACTTGAGGCCTACTGCACAGGGTTGTTGTGCAGATGAAACAGGAGGCAAAAGAACCTTAACAGCATCCAGTTTCGATTGCACAACAACCCTGTGTGGTAGGCCTTAAATATACAGAGATTTGTGGAGAAGAAATACTCATGGCTTGGCTGCATCTTCCCTCCAGTAGCGAGGCCAGCCACAGCAGTATTTTAAGTGAAAAGGGGTTTTTCTGTGGCCTCCCTGTCAGCCAACTGTTAGGCAGAAGGGGAAAGATTTCCCCCCTCAAAAGGAAAGCATGGCCATGCCCACAGACTCCTCTGTGTTGGTCTCAGAAACACTTCCCTTGCCTCAGTCAGGGGCTGTTAGAGGCTTCCTTCACATCAGGGCTGATGGGAGGGGGGAAGTTAGCTGCCAAGGGTGGCTAATTCACTGGGCGATGGACTCCGACAAACTGAAAGAACTATGAGATGTAAGAACTGTGAGGAGACAGTCAGGGGCAGGACACTCACGCTGATTGGGCAGCCGCTGGGCGGAAAGCCAATCAGGCTGGAGGAGGGCACCCAGAAGCCCTACAGGTGACCTGATCAGCCAGCAAATGGTGAGGCTCAACTTTTCCTAGGACCCCTTAAAGTCTTTATTATAATGCTAATGGTCACATATATTTATTATGCTTTGCCCAAAAAGTAATGTATTTCTTATTGGAGTTAAGTTTTTTACGTAGATAAACAGGCTTTTATTAAATAAATAAATTTGATAGAGATGTAGTTTTAAAGGACTTACCTTTCTTTGGTTGGATCCAATTACTGCCTTTCATCAAGTCAGATCCAATTATTCACTTTCACAAAATTTTCCTCTTTGTATTGAAACCAGAAAAAAAAAACAAGCTAATTTTAAGAAAGACATAATAACAAACTGAAATTCTATAAAATTTTGTAAAAACAAATTTAAAACATGACTTTAAAGATTGATATGTTTTAAAAAGATATTTCTTTTTATTCTTTAAAAAATACAAAACACCACAGGAGTAAGGTTTCCCCCTCATTGTCCTGAAATGATAGAACAGCCTTTCTAGTGAAGTCTGAGAATGTTAAAATCCTTCTTGCATTTCGGGAACAAAGAAAATCCCGCCTTTTGGGGAAAGCTTTTAATAGATAATATGACTGTTTATTTAATTCAGGATTTTAAACTATTTTAAGTGAGATTACTTCAGAGGCAATCCAGTGTACTAGTGAAAACATTCAGTGACAAATCAGAAATTCCCCAATTCAATTCCCAGATCTGCTAAAAATTCATTTTGTCCTTTGGCAAACACCTCTCTTTCCCAGCTCATATGCAATATGGGGATAAAGCACTGATTTACCCAAGGGTTAGTATAAAAACTAGAACAAGATAACGTATGTGAAGTACTCTGTACATCTGAAAGCACTACATAAATGTATTATAGAATTATATGACATGGAATCTATGCCAATCAGCATTTTATCACATATCTGTAACGTATGCGTGATAAGGTTTTCCTCACTGCTTTGTGCTATAAATGAGGTAAACTGGGGTGGAAGAACTAATCTTGAGAAGACTAGTCATCAGCTGTATACATCTATGATGCAGCCTCATTTGAAATATTGTGTACAGTTGTGGTTACCACACCTCAAAAAAGATATAGAATTGCTTGAGATAATGCTTGTGAGTTTTAAAACCAGAATGATTCTTATAGCTGGAATGTTTTTATCTTTTATAATATTTAAGTTATCAATGATTCTTTTATCTTTTATCTTGTTAATGCCAGATGTTTTTATGTACCTTGTAATTTGACTACTGGTCTAGTACCATAATAATAAAGACTTTACGATATAGAATTGGAAAAAGTGCAGAAAAGAGCAACTAAAACAATTAAGGGGATGGAATAGCTTCCCTTTCAATAAAGGTTAAAAAGGTTAGGGTTCTTTAGTTTGAAGAAATGGCAATTGAGGGGTGACAGGGTAGGGAAGATAGAGATGGGATAGAAAAAGAAGTGCTTTTCTCCTTTTCTCACAATATGAGAATTTGTAGGAATTCAGTAAAATTAATGAGCAGTAAGCTTAGAGTACTCAGCTTGCTGGGGAGTAAAACGGTAATGACTGGGGAAGGCTCTGGCAAACCACCCCATTTTGAGTCTGCCATGAAAACGCTGGAGGGCGTCACCCCAAGGGTCAGACATGACCCGGTGCTTGCACAGGGGATACCTTTACCTTGACCTTTAAGCTTAGAACAGATAAAAGGAAGTACTTCTTTACCCAAAGAATAATTAACGCATGGAACTTTCTGCTGCAAGAAGTGGTGGCAGCTGCAGGCATAGACAACTTGAAGAGGGAACTGGATAAACACACGGAGCAAAGGTCCATCAGTGGCAATTATCTATAATATATAGGTGAAACACTCTGTCTGAGGCAGTAATGCTCTATATTCTTGGTGCTTGAAGGGGAATGGTGGAGGACAGGAAGGCCTGGAGGATCATTGTCCATGGGGTCGCAATGGGTCGGACACGACTTTGCACCTAACAACAACAACAACTTGTCCTCACTAATGATACCATATTTTAGTTAGGCCTAACCGATCTCAGTGAAACTAAGCCTATTTAGTAAGACCCTCCTCCAACACACACAATAAGAAATAGGTGGGGGAGGAAAAGCCGGTTTCTTTGTCCTAGTGGGGGGAAAAACAACTCTAGAACTTTATACTCATAAAAATGGTCAGCAAATCTCATACTGCGTTATGAAGAGAGCAAGGGATGGCAAAATATGCCAGCAAAAGACTGGCAGAAACTACCACACAAACTCTTAATAGCCTACCCTTCCCTTCCCCACTCCCAGACCAAGTTGTACCAGGCAGATTTTGTACCTATGTTTCCCCTTTGTTTTTTTAAACAGGACCAGGAGACCATTCTAAAACCTTTTCTTTTTTACTTCATGATGTGAGGGCTACTGTTTGTGAAACAAATGTCTATGACCCTCTAACAACATGGCTTTTGAGAACTCATCCTTTATTTTCCTCAAAACCTGCATAGTGATGGTAAGAGCAGTGAACGAATGAAGATTAAAATGATACACTATATACAAAGAGATTTTCCCTGGGAATAATGAGGGATACAAATGTCTTACTTTAATCAGAGAGCTTGGGAGACCAATTGGGAAAGAGTAACTCTTCTTTTTGGTTGACGGAAAAAGAAAGGTGACCTCTAACAGAGTGCAAAAATGGGAGATTATAAGACAACTGGACATGAGGGAGAATGCTCTCTTAACTCTCTGGACTCTCTTATTCACCTAGGTTTCTTATAAGGAACTATTTCACCCTTGACCTCTATTGCAATAGTAGCCATGACCATGTGTAGCTAAATCAAGGGAAGAATCTCCATGGATACATGGTAGTGGGGGCATTTGTGAATAGAAGAATTATATATTTTTGTCATTTTGTAGGATATATGCGGCGTCAGGGTTAAGAGGACTGTGTTTAAATTGCTTCCTTTTCATCTGTGCTCATTCTATTGTAATTTCAAAATGCTGCTTGCACTTCTTTACCACATTTCAGTTGTTGGGATACTGGTCTCTGTACCCACATCAAGTCATGCTTTATGAGGAGCAGGTGATCACAATCCCTTCATCTCCATAGTGTACAAATGCATTATCTAGTGCAAGGAAAATGAAAGACATGAAACTAAAGCAGAGTCTTCAAGCGACAGCACAACTAAGAGTGTTGGACTACTATTCCTTAAGTAGGAAATAATGTTAATAAGAAGAATCCTGCTGGATCAAAACAACCGTCCATCTAGTAAAGCATCCTGTTTAGCACAGGGGCCAACCAGTTCCTCTGGAGGGCAAACAGTGACATAGAGGTCAAGGCCTTCCCTTGATGTTGCCTCCTGACTCTGTGATTAAGAGGATTAGTGTCTCTGAATGTGGAAGTTTCCCTTAATCACCATGACTAGTAGCCATTGATAACTTATCTTCCATGAACCTGTGTACTCCCCATTAAAGCTGTTTATTCCTGAAGCCATCACTAAATCTTCTGGCAGAAGATTCCAAATTTTAATCACTTTGTGTGTAAAGTAGTATTTCCTTTTGTCTATCCTGAACTTAGTGGCTATAAGCTTCGATGGCCGTCCCAGAACTGTAGTATTTCATGAGAAAAAAAATGGCTCTTCTTATGAACAATTAGGTCCCCCTTTAACTGATAGAAGCTCCAAAGAAGAAACTACACAAGAGTAAGGAGAAGAGGCCTCATCATGTGGAGATCTGGATTGGACACAAAACTTCCAGGCTCCCAATATTATTACTGCTGTTGTTTCAGTGCTAATCGCATGAGAACAATAGACTCTATGGAAAATAATGACATCTCTGACATAACAGGAATGGCTACAGGAGACTCTCCTGTGCATGAACAAAATCATGGAATTAAGCCACGTATATTTGCCATTTGCGATTAGCTATTCACTTTATTTTACCCAACTGCTTTAAAATTTCTGTGCCATCTTTGCAATACCAACTGCTCAAGACGGTTTACAGCAATAGCTGAACAATTAAAAACTCCTATAACATTTTAGTTACAGACCGATGGTACCATAAAATATGCGAGGAATCAGCCAACCATTGGGAGCCAGTTGGTGCAAAGTGAAGAAGATGGTACCGACAGGCATGTTAAAATGATGGCAGTTGTTTATGTTGTCCATTGCAAATTGTTCAATTTAATGCATTGTTACGTTTAATTTAAGTAATGAATCCAGATGTTACACTGATGGGCATGTTAAAAATAATTAAATAAATAAAGATAAAGAGATCATGATGCCTCATCCCATCCAGCTTATCTAAAATTGCAGTTGCGTTTGTAAGAAGTATTACTGCTTTACCAGCAAAAGTCTCCTTCTGGGGTGGCAACTTCTGCCATATCTGCAATATTGTTTAGTGCATGCTGAGATCTTTCCGTGGGAAGAATACATGCTGGCAAAAGAACAAAGCAAAAATTCCATTATGTCCGGAGCAGTAGGTGATTTTGCACTATTTACTGAGCTTTTTTGGTGTGAAGTTCTTGATATAAAACAAAAAATGCAGGTGTCATGAAATGAGTTAAGCGAACTCTCATATGCAAACAGCTTACTCCCAATTGTGTGTGCCAGTCATGTATGAGACCCAGCAATGGCAATACCTAAAACAGATGTGATGTTCTAATGATGGTGAAATTATTTCCTCACTCCTTCTTCTCTACAAATGCAAGATGCACATTGATGTTCAGTGACACTAGGTGGGCTGGAAGACTTGGAGCACATTCAGGCTTTAGTATTTCAAATTAAAAACAAAACAACAACACCTAATTGAAAGTTGGTGGAGGGATTATAAAAGAAATCTTACGGTGGTGACTCAGTGTAAAAGCTGTTTTAGAATGCTTTTTCTTAGGATAACCAAATAGTATGTGATTGTAAAGCAGGTGGCTGGCAAAATGTTATGTTTATTAGTTCAAGAAACCGACAAATCTCCTGAATGTTTTTGATACTGCAAGACATTAGGAATGAACAAATAGAGATGTGCGGCACCATTAAGTAGTATTGAGGTACTATTTTTATGCCACCATGTTGTAAATTCTGCAGTTACTTGAGCATCCATAAAACAGACACAATTCAGTCCTATGCAGAGTTGCACATTAAAGTCAAAAGGCTTAGGGGTGTCACGCTTTTTGGATTGCACTGACAGTAACCATGCAGATCTGTCCCATAACTTAATTTCGGTGTTCAAATGTATTATTTAGGAAAACAAACTGACCATGGAAGAGATCTGTTTATGTCTGTTTCATGCAATATATTTCTCCTCATCCTGGGTATTCAGATAAAATGTGACTTCTACAGATTAGGAAAAACTAATCTACAGATTAAAAGAAAAAACCCTAAAGTATGAGAATTGGCCATAATTATCATTCTTTTTCTATGGAGATTCCAAGATGGGTAATATACACCATAAACCAGGGGTAGTCAAACTGCGGCCCTCCAGATGTCCGTAGACTACAATTCCCATGAGCCTCTGCCAGCAAATGCATTTGCTGGCAGAGGCTCATGGGAATTGTAGTCCACGGACATCTGGAGGGCCGCAGTTTGACTACCCCTGCCATAAACAATTAATATCATTAAATACCTTGTCTGCCTGTGTACCCAACTGTATCTAAAACAAAAGCAGATGCTGACACGTCTTTTAACTGATTGTAGCTGCCCTGTAAAAAGATGGAACAACTTTTTTGCTTTATATTGTCCCTACCATGCTGTCCTTTGTGTGTCTTTTATTTAAAAATCTGATAATCAGTAGGTGCTAGATGGAGAACATATTGGATAATCTATGGTGCTAGATGAAGAACATATTGAAAAATTAAAAACAAGTTAGACAAGACGACTGAGATTCACATAATACTGATTTGTTAGAAAACAGACTACTTGTGCGTGTACAAAAATATGAAAGAAATGAGCACAACTGGTTGAACATCCATTCTGCTTTAGTTAGCTTAAGGCACAGCATTGTTTTGTTTTTTTTAATTGGGAAAGCAAACAGTTCTCTCCCGCCTGCCCCAGTCATTTTGCTATAGTATCATCATTCTATGAAAGTACATTAGTAAAGCACTGGGATGCTGGTCATACAGTGAACTCAAGCCCACCCCTAATTAAACCGCCTGCATCCCGAAGCATTTTTCCTGTAATGATGTCAAGCCATGCTGCTATTTGCTGCCCTTTTATGAATGTAAACACTGTTTGTAAATCATATAAACCTAACCTGGTTTGCTATTGAACAGCTCTTAAAATGGAATTAATTAGCTTTATTGAATTGGGAGTTGCCATTTATTGAATATTCTTAAACATGGCTTTTCTTGAAATAAATTCCCCCCTTTTCTGTCTCTCTTTTGATTCACAGGGAATTAATTTTGGACAGGATTGAGGCTCTTTTTGAAATTCCAGTTTTAATTTAAGAGAAGGCTAATGGTGTGTAGAATATGTGCGAAATGTTTTATTGAGCTAGCATAGATTTTTGTCTTTCTCTTTCTAAAAAAGAAATCTAATATACTTGAAAGCAGCTAACGTCTCACTTCTCTTTTGCTCTCTCATGGAGCACTTACTGTACTTTGGCAATCTCATTTAAATGTTAAGTCTGAATGTAGAAGTTTCTAGCTCTCAGACATCAGTTCCTCTTCTCTTTCCAGATCAGACCCAAATGCCTGTGGCAATACGCATACCCATTATTTTGAAACAGCCTCATATGAAGCAAAGAAATATAAACAAAGCAAACAAATTTACCACTGTTTATTTTTGGGGGGCTCAATTATATTTCTTCTGCATAGGAAAAAAAAACATACCCAGGAGCTAAATTTAGGGGGAAATAACCTTTGTGGCAATTTACCCGAGGAAAAACCATGGTTGCTGGAGGTGGATAGTTTACCTGAGCCATCAGCTACATAGCACATTTATGGTTATTGTATTTTACAGGTTGATAGATTTTTATATTCTGTCCAAGTCAGGATCTTACACCACCTGGTTTATTATTTAGTAATTTACAGTGCAGTCAGGCATGTTTGGTTTAATGTAGGATAAACTTATAAATCTATTGTTCCTCCAGTTGCCAGGGTTGGTGTGCAATGAACTACAGAGCTTGATGCATACATACATTTCAGCTCTGCTTATTTTCTTTGATAGGGAAGCAGGCAATAGATAACACAGTGACAGTAGCATCCCAGGGGATAGCAAAATGTGAGAGCAACACACCGTCAGGTTAGTAGGTCATTATTGTATGAGCACTGAGCCATTAATTGACTACTGTACCAGGCTTGGGCTGTGTCAGATTATGGCTCTTGGCAGTAAGGACTGTTATCTCATCGTTTAACTTTGCTTTCTTCTTATCTTCTTCTTTGATGATAAAAATTATGCACAATAAGGTAAATATGTTTGTTGCCTTGCCATTTCAGTGAGGGGGGGGGGGACAGAGAAAAGGACAATGTCAGCAGCTAAATCTATCTAGGTAATGATCCATGTTTGTCATGCTCTTTTTCTGCTCACTCTCTCCTCCCAAACGGCTTGTGTGGAACAGCTGGAAAACTGAGGAAGAGGGGGAAAGGTGGTGGGTAGCGTGGAATACAATGTGCAACTTTTTCTTGGGATAAAGCTACCTCCATAAACAAACAAACAAACAACAAACAACAAAAACCTGAGGCACGGTGGCTCAGTGTGTATAGTTGAGTGTCTTTGTAAAACCAGCAACTCATAGGGTATTTGTCTCCATCCTCTTCTATGTGTTTATATTTAAAGCCCCACCATCAATTTGTATCAGTTCAAGACAATGGATAGCAACTGAAGTGGCACATTGGGTTTCCAGCTCTGAGTTGGGAAACTGCTGAAAATTTTTTGGGATAAAACCTGGGAAGGTTGGGGCTTGGGGAAGGAAGACACCCTAGCAGAGTATTTATTTATTATTTAATTTCTATACTGCCCCTCCTTGCAAGTGGGCTCAGGGTGGTTTACAATAATTCCTAAATTCCTAGAAATTTTATTGGCTGTGCAAAACCTCTAAAATGTCACTGTGACAACAGCTGCCAATACCACACAAGGACCTTGCTGTGTGACTGAAGGTAAGATGCAGCTCGCTTCACCTCCTGCAGTAGCCATTTTGTGGCTGTTAACACCATGCTGTGTCAAGATTCCAAAGGTGCCCAGATGCTCAGAAAGGTTGGGGACCCTTTTTCTATTATCTGTAGATCAGTTGTAATCCCAAGAAATCTCCAACCATTACTTGAAGGTTGGTAACCCTAGGCATATATGACAGATTGAACTTGTCACATATATGGATGATCACTGGGTGAGGGAAGAGTGACTGAAAGGGCAATGGATAACAAAGGTAAATATAAAATGCATTATCTATGGACGTTGTTTCCTCAAACAGGTTGAACAAGATGAGTTAAATCAATATTTTAAAATGTACATATTAGCCTGTAGCTCTATACTCTTGGGACACTTTCCCCTGCTCTGCTGAGTTTAATGTAGGAGAGAAGAAGTAGCAAGTGCTTGTAGGAGATTAAGTGAAGTACACAGGCACACAGAGAAGATAGAGAGAGACTGTGGGAAGCACTGCTGCAATCAGGGAACTGGGTAGAGTAAGGATGAAGAGTGTTGGACAGAGTGAGTCCCAACTTCAAAAACATTGTCCAGTTGACAGAACATAACAATTAAGTAAGTTTAGCATATGTTCATTGTTATAAAGTATCCTGTCTCAAAGTTCTGTCTTTTTGGGTCTCTTGCTACTAATTTATCACAGTTTATTGTCATAACATTAGCATGTTAAGAAGAGCCCTGCTGGATCAGAGGCACTTTACCCCTCCCTTTTTCTGGCTGAGGGGACGTGGCGGGGAGCAAAACCAGATGGTTAAATGGTGGGAAGCTGTTTAAACCTAATAACTGAGCAGGAGGAGAAAAATTGGAGGATTAAATTGAGCCATTTAACCTTCCGGTTTCACTCCACAACACTTTAAAAGCAGAACTGGCGGATTATTGCTCAGAGCCATTTAAACTCCTGCTTCCTGTTTCTGTCTGTTTTTGCAGGGAGCAGAAAGCAGGGGTTTAAACTTTAAATGGTTCACAAAGTTCTGTGAACTGTTTGGTTCACGAACCACCATATCCATTCAGTTTGGTTCTTAGTTTGATTCCTGGTTGATTATAATCAGTTTCAACATGATCAATGTAGTTAGGATTTTTGGATCCAGTGTGCATTACTTTGTGCTTTGAATCCCCAAAACCACCACTGTGAGGGGGCTGTTGGTTTACGTTGATTGACAACCCCAGGAGCAGGGGGAAACCTGTGTTTTGTCCACAATTCTTGCCACCTCGTCAGGAACGGAAAAGCTGCATCAAGACTGTGGGATAACACAGGAGGGGTTACCCTTCGGGAAGCATCCAAATGTGTGGTTTACAATCATGCTTTTACAAGAAGGAGGCAACATGCATTGTCTTGCCTCCGTGCAGAAATGGTCCCAGTTTTTAATCCACAAGAGGGCTTGTCCTCTTATCCCATGACTGCTGAGTTTACTTAGGAGCCCTTGATGAGGAACTTTATAAAGAGGTTTCTGGATGTCTAGATAAACAAAATCTACTGGGTCATCCTTGTCCACATGTTTGTTCACCTCAAAAAATTCTAATACTTTAGTGAGACAAAGACCTTCCCTTACAGAATCCATGTTCACTGCATTTAGTTCGGAGTTAGATACATGATATATTTATTTTGTTCAACATCTTAGAGGTACACAAACATGTAAAGGTTTGGTTCTTTAACATGGGAGACCCGCTTCACCCCTCCCACAGGAGGAAGTACTCTACACAGCATGTATTTTAAGGCACACAAAGATCATTGCTTTGGAATATATTTGGTGAATTTCTATAACACAATTATTGCTCACAGCATTTTGGATATTATTTTTCTACTTTCCTTGTTCAACATAACTTGGATTGTGGAGAGAAGACAAACATACTTTTCTACCACATGAGGATAACTGTGGCCCCACGGAAAGTCTCACCTCCAGATAGGAATACCAGAAAATAAAATCATCAGTTAAATTATTTTGGACTCTTGGAAGTAAAACAGTAAAGCCAAATCAGCTGATAATGAGAACAATTCTGTGATCAGTCATGAAAATAAAATACACAGAAGGAATTTGGGATTTTTTTCTTTTACTAATTTTTTAAAATATACATACAGCAATGTTCTAGTGCAGTACAACAAGTGTGAAAAGGGCTTAATAGTTACAGTAAACACCACCAGTGTAAAAATTTATCATCAGGTTCATATTCTCTTCTTGTGTACTGAATTATTGGTATCCAATCCTTCAGGAACCATTACTTTTTAGAAGGTGTTGAGCAAGATGTCGAATGTTCCCGAAAATTAAGGCTAGCAGCTGGTAACAAATGTAGCACTATATCATAATACTCTGGGTGCTTGATGTATTTTATGTAATCTAAAGAGAGTAGATGGTTTTTTTCCATGAAGCCTCCAACATGGTAACTTTTACAAACTGAACCTTACTAAAATATCACACAATCCTATAAGATAATGCATTGTTTTAGGCATTCATTCATTCTACGATAATATTTGAGATTTATTGTCATTAGTGGCGCTGCGTATGCTATGTGAACATTCCTCTGTTCCAGTATCAATAACTTGCATGTTATTGTCCTTAAGCAGGAGTACTTTACTGTAGTAACAAAAATGTGGTCTTGTAGGAACAGTATTTGGCATATAGTCTAACTGTATGATCCTATCTGCAAGTATGTAGCCACAAAGTGGAGGGCTTTCTCGATCGTAGTACCCTGTTTATAAAACATCCTCCAATAGACATCCCCTGTTGCCTAGACTCACTAGCTTTGGGTGCCAGCTTGATGTTATTTTTCACCCAGGCTTAGAACTGAGGGAGTTTAAATAAAAAAACAACAACCCAACAAGAGGGGGAAAGTTACTGTGATTTTAGATCCATATATTTCAGCCTTTTCTTATTTCTTTCTCTTTTATATGACTTTGAGCCTTCTCATGAACCTGGAAGCATTGATAGTGCAAGGAGATACATTTTCAACATGAATAAATAAGCCTTGGGAAAAGAAGATATTTTAGGCCCTTCTGGGGAGCTAAATGTAGTCATAAATAACTCAAATGTATGATTTCTGCAGAACATCATTAGAAGCTGAGGACTGGTGAAGGTCCTTCAGAAGGCCATGAGGCAGCAAAGAGTAAGTAGGGATAAAATAACAATTGAAAAGATTTTTCGTACATTATATTTTAGATTCAGCTATAATAGATAAAGTTAGTGCAAGAAAGCCTTGAAAACTTCTGTTTTCTGTGAGATACGCTTCAGAGATTGCTAGGTTGTGAATTCCAGACACTCAGCATCTCCAACACCTTTTTGGACCAGAATAATGGTCACAGCATTCCATTTCACGTCTTGCAGTGAAGTCTATTTTCATAATGGCCTAAGTCTAAATGTGTGATTCCTTGGGGAAAAGAGAGCAACAACAATGGGTACAGGCACTTCTATGAAGCAGCTGTCTTGTTCTCTAGGATCTTGGGTTTCAGTTTGTAAAATAAGCCTCTAGCTGTAATGGTAGCAGTTTATGTACAATTGCTAATAGTTAATCAATTTGGCAAAGAGATTCTGACAGCGTCATGCAGTAGTTAGTTAATAAACACAGTTGAAGGCTGGCCTTTCTAACATTCAAAATGTCTTGAAGTCAGCCTGGCTCTAGCATAGTAGGACAAGATTCCCACAAGGAGGTTAAGGACCAAAACAATATCTGAATTAATTTGGCCTCCCTGCCAGAGCCCCAAACTATATGTCAACTAGGGCTTATATGACCCTTCCATCTTCTCGTCCTTTTGCAGCAAGTAGAAGATCTGATAACTGGCCCTTGTTTTTATATATTCAAGTGGGTGGCCATTTTGGTCTGAAGTAGCACAACACAATTTGAGTTGGTCATAAAGGTCTTAAAGGTGCTATTGGACTCAAATTTTGTTTTTATATGTTAAATATATTTAATTTTGGGTTTTTAATTATTTTATCTGTATACTTTTATATGGAGATGGAGCAGAAAACAAGTACGATTATAAATAAAAACAAGTAAACAAAATGAAAGGCTGCAATTCCAGAAATTTGGGCCCATCTAAAACCAAATATTTTTTACTTCCATTGTTATGTTTGTGCATATTGTTCCTGGCTCTTTTGTGCCTGGGAAGGAATCCCCCACTGCATGCTATCTAACTAACTTGCAGAAGGTTCCAGACAAGGAGAATTAAGTACTTCTTCACATACCACAGAATTATGGCATTCACTGCCCCAAGATGTGATAATCAGTATCAGAAGAGGAATGATCAGGATTGGGAGCAAGAGGGGAATATAGCAGTGTTGGAGTTGGAAGAGGAAAAGAGGGCAACAAGTGATCCTTTTTGGCTCTTCTAAATTCTTTTCCCTGTATACATGCAGTAGGCCTGTAGTTCAGTGGCAGAATACTGATGCAGAAGGTCTCAGGTTCAATCCCAGGCATCTCTAGTTTTAAAAATCAGCTAGTAGGTTGGTATGAAAGACTCCTACTAAGACCTCGGAGAGCTGTTGCAAGCCAGAGTGGACAATGCTGACCTTGAGAGACCAGTGGTTTCAGTCAGTCTAATTTCATGTGTTCAAGGGATTTGGAGGGGGCGGGCTTCAGGGGTCCTCCAGATAAGATAGATTCCTAGGGGAGGGGGTACTAATATCTGTATCTAAATCTTGTTCCTGAGCTGGCTATCTGGCATACATCCTCATATTTATTCTGCTTTTGCACCTAATTTTCTTTGTGAACCACAGAAAAAATGTATATATTCTTGGCTGTGCAGTGAAATAATGAATTCTTAGCATGTCCATCTGTAAGATGTTTCCCTGAGAATAATGTTTAATTTCCCTCCAATTTTTTTTAAAGGAAAGAACTATGGAAGGTTTTGGTGCACCATTTATTTTTATGGTAATTTAAATATGTTAATACTATACCTAAGAGTTTTATATAATATGCATCTTGCATAAAAAGTGAATTTTACTCCTGAGCTTCAGTCTGGGGGAAAAAAGAAAGAAAAAACCCTTGTCGGCGCTAAAGGCATCTTTGGCCGTGTTATTAAAATGCTATAAAATCACATTCTCTCCAGACTTTTAACAACTGTCTTGCACTGCACGACAGCTCAAAAACATATATTTCCTTTTGCAAACAGGTGCTCTAGAATTAATGATCACAGTTTTGTGAGAACATTTAACAAATGCATACTTGTAGTCAAGGCTGTCTCTGCACCGTGTGGTATGACAAATGACTCTATGCTTGATGGTAGTTTCATTAAATTCCTTTTAAAAAATCCTTTCCCATTTTGGTGAGTTCTACCACCCCAGCCCCTCACTAACGGTGCTTCTTTGTAGGCTGCTGAAGTAACTTCTCCCCACCCCCCATCATGTAGAGAACAGGAAAGGCAAAAATTCTGCCCCTCCTAGTAAACAAAAAACATGGTGATAGAAGCAAAGAGCTGTGAGAGGGGCTAAAGTAGTTTTTAAATATCTACCCACAGTTGGAGCCACTCTAATAACCAAATGAAATGCTCTGCCTAATCCTTTCTAAATTAGAAGCATATTAAATCTTACAGAGCCAAGACACTTAGCTATTGCAGGTTTTCCAACAACTGCCCCCCCCCCCTTTGTAAACATCACATCGGAGTGGCTTCAGCTTAAAAATGCATGACTAAAAGCCTGCTTTTCAAAGCACTCTGCCAGAACAAGGCTGATTCATTTCAATGGGATTTCTGTCAAGGAAAACACAGGGAGGATTGGAATAGGATGGTGTTACAGAGTTTATTGGGGGTAACATCCAGGAAGGTTCTGAGTTAAATTGTCTATTTTTTTAAAGCCCTCTTATAACAATGGCAATGCCCTTACCTTTGTCAAACTGTTGTTATACATATTGAGCCCTCTTCCAGATCAATTCAACATTGTCATTTGTTACTTCACTTGAAAGCCACATAGAATAGCTTTGAACCTGTATGGTAGTTCCTTGTTCTCTATGGCATCAAGTAGAGGTGGGGGATGGAAGGACTTACATGGAAAAAGAAGACCTAGGCCACACTGCTAGCATAGCACAAGAAGTGACAACATCATACCACCAACTTCTGGCTGATGCTCTGGTATTTGAGCAAAAACTCTATGGTAACCAGCTCCTAAGATAGAGTTTTTGCCAAAATTCCAGAGCATCACTCAGAAGTTGCAGGCATGATAACATCACTTCCTATGCAATGCTATCAGTATGACCTAGGCTGCCTTCTTTCTGTTAGTAAGTCCTCCTGGCAGTTAATTGGTAGCTATGGGGCAGGGCCTGGTGATGCGTGACTCCTACCACCACTGGAGGGTCTAGCAAACTTAGCATTGAAGTCTGATCATGCCTTGGTAAATCAGTCATATTGGTAACTAACTTCTGTGTAGCCACCTTACAACCACTTTTGTGCATGTGCTTGCCACCAGGAATCTTTCAGCCACCAGGAATCTTTTCAACTATCAAAAAAAAGGCATTTAGAGTGGTTAATCCAGTTTTCTGGATTCCCAAAATCACAATTTAAAAATGGCCAAATTGCAACCCGGCTACTGGATAGCCTCAGGATGTTGACAACATCATGTGGAGGGGGCTATATATGCTGCCAACATGCGAAGGCTGTCCAGGAACATTCTCCTCATGAGGAAATGGCCAAGAAACTGGATTTACCTCCATAAATCACGTGAACCACTGGTGAGCAATCAGTGAGCAACCAGGGATAAGACTGTATGGAGGGGAAAATGTGCAATAGTCTCAGCAGTTTTGTCCCATCCTCACTTCCGCCCTCCCCCACCCATTTCTTGCTTTGAGTCATTTTTTTAAATGGTGTGGTCCGTGTTTCAGCGAGGCTGCAAACCTACTTTATCCAAGGTGAAATAAAATCTTCTTTAAAGTGTCCACAGTCTTCTTGGGAGCAGGCAAGTAAAACACAGCCCCATTTCTGTTTTCTGGTGGTGGGAAACGAACAAGAAAAGGGTGGGTGGGTGATCGAGCAGCTTTCTCCTGATCATTCAGCTATGTGTGCACTTTGTTTTTAAGCCTACCATTAGCACAAAATGTATTTTTGCGCTTCAGTTACTTGTCCAGCCTTCTCACAACTTGGGCAGATAAAAACAGTCCCGTTTACATCTTCTGGAGGTGGGAAATGAGATGGGAAAGGGTGTGTGTGAGCTGTCTGTCTTCTGCCGATCATACAGGAATCTGAGCAGCTTATTTTAAAGCCAATCATAAGCACAAAATGTCTTGGTAGCTGTGGGGCAGGACTCCAGGGACAATGTGCAGCATCTCAGAAATCCACTCAGACAGATATAATATGCAAAAAAATACAAATAAAAAAAGGGGGGATACTGTATCATTCTGGTGTTTCTCAATAGCAACGGTGCAGATTTTATTAAAGTTGTATCTATGTTATGGCATTACCACATTGCAACACAGAACTGCCTTAAAAAAAATGGGAGGCCGGAGGGGAAGAAAGTTTCAATCCAGGAGAGAACCTGTGTGTTGTGATTGGTGGCTTGCTGTGATTGACAAGCCAAGGAGCAGAGGCAGAAGTTCGACTTGTTTTCCCTTGTGGCCTCATCAGGAGGCAAAAAGCCTTGACAGTGCAGAGGGAAAACGCGGGAAGGGTCTCTCTGTGAGAAAGTGCAAATTTGTGATTTACCATCCTGCATTTGGCAGCAGGAAGCCACTCATGTTTTACCCCTCCATGCAGAAATGGCCATAAACTTCCATAGTGCACCATCGCTTTAGAACAGCATTCTGCACATCCAGACAATATGATGACAGGACATGCAATATCATTTTAGCATCTGCTGTACTGCTGGGTTTGTGAGCCACTTTAACTGTTTTTCAGCAGCTGAGAGCTGGGTTGTGAATTTCTTTTCAGATGCAGGTGAAAGGTCGGTCTGGATTTGTTCTTTTGTTACGATTTTTCCAAGACACAGGTGAGATCTGGGGTTTTTTGTATAGTGAGTATTAGATTTACCATCTATTTGTTCCTTTGTCTGTTGGTGGAAGAGATGTGCTTGGTGGGTGATGCGTAGGATGTGGGATAGGGGGAGATATGGAGGGAGAACAGCAGCCCAAGTAAGGGGAAGAGACAAAAGACATCTGAGTGTTGTAGCCCTTTCCTGCTCTTTTTACAGCTGCAGTAATGGTGATAATCCTATCAACAACCTGCCAAGCTATAAAATCCTGCTTTTAAATGCAGGGGGCACAGAAAAAGAAAAGCAGCCAATATTTAACCTTAGATGAGAGGGCATCCCTGGCATGTATCACTGAAACTTGGCCTGAGGAAGTGGGAAAGGTTAACCTCTCCCAGTTGTGTTCACTGAAGTGCTCAGTGATATGTCAGCATAGGTCCGGTGGGTGGGGTACTAATACTGCTGTAGACTATAAGTCCTCCATCACCCTAGCATGGTACCTCATCCAGGGCTCTTTCAATTTTGAGGATGTATACCTACTGTTGGAACTGAGATACAAGATTCACCCTATGCTTAACAGTCTCTTAGCATGATCTGACAGACAAGCTCTGAGGATGGGTGTGGAAGACCCCTAGGCTGATCGCTCTGGGAGACTTCACAATTTATGTTTAGGATTCATGGCCTCCATTACAAGCATGGCTCAGTCTCAGTTAGTAACTCTTCCTATACATTGTCCAGGTCACTCTCCATATGTTTTGTTCTGGTTGGGAGGAATTTAATATGAGTGTGAGGGAATTATTGATGGTTCCTTGTCATAGACAGATCACTATTTAACCATATAGGAAAAGGAAGACTCTATACGGATGGGGGATCTATGAAAATGATCCAACCCTGAAGCCATATGGAACTGAATGGCTTTTTACAACTGTAGGAGATTTTTATGTTGATATGGATAATGACTGAGTGATTGACAGGATCACTCCCATGTGCCCTCTCTGAAGTTTTAGAAGCAATGTAAAGAAAAAGGAAATGGCTAGAGTAACTGTGAAGGACAACTTGGAACAAATCTAATAAGACAAAGATGAAAACTCATTTTAAAGTATATTCCATGCAATGATGGCATATAAAAGAAGACTTTTCCATTGCCATAGTGTCTGTACAGTGTATAGGCTATTCTAGGCCTATTCTAGGTGGTCAGAGAATAGCTGGTATCTAGCCTGGAAGAGGTAGACTGCTTGGTGGCCCACTGTTACTGTTTGGCTCAACACTTTGCAGACATCTCTTGCATCCATTCCAGTTACAAGGTCAGAGGTCCAGGATACTGACTTGTCAAATTGTTTGGAATACTTTCAGGTTTATTCAGTCTGAGGATGTAGACAGGATCCTGGGAGATTTGAGACCTACCACTTGTTCATATTACTTTTGTTTTTTTGGCTACTTAAATCTGCTAGGATGGCTGTCTGATTGGGTCCCAGATTAGGTTATGCCTCCTTGTGAGAGGGAGTGGTTGCCTCAACAATGACTACCCTTGGAAAATATTTGGAAACTTCAATTGGTGCTGCTGAATGGAGTGAGTCTTAGGGACCATATAATTCTACTGTTGGCCCATCAAACCTGACTCTCAATTTGTTCTTGGGCAAAGTTCAAGTTTTTGAGCTTTAAAGCCATATATAATTTGGGAAGGACTGCCTACACCCCTACCCAACCACTAATCATCTTCTGAGGACCTGGTTTGTTTGTTTGTTTATATAGCACCCTCCCTTATGGCTCAGGGTGGTTTACTTATAACATATGAATAATATAGTATAATTCAATAACTCAAATCAACACAACAGTAACAGTGGTTTCAAGAACAGTTCAGTGATTTTTTTCCCTATAACAATAACAACACTAACTATAACAATGTCAGCTGTTGACTATGGTCCTGTAGGTTGGTCTATTCCTTAGAAGATGTTTCTGGGGGGGGGGCAGCAGATATTGTTGGTTT